>NC_056725.1:532086972-532191972 GCF_019279795.1 Protopterus annectens | reverse complement strand
GCATGCAGGTTACATTGATAGCAACAGGTCACCGATGATAGTATTTCAACATGGAATATTGATAGAAACACATTTTAATATTTGTTGAGCAATAGGACATATGTCCCACCATTAGGTCTTGTGTAAAACATACCCATTGATTTGTGTGTTTAGATTATTGTTGCAGATATGATTGGGGGGGATGTCAATCAACAACTTGTATATCCTGGCAGTATTCACAACTTTAATGATCATTGCTCTAATCATTACTCTACAGGTATTATTACAATACCTTATGGCCTTGGTTTGACAGTAGCATGTATGTACACAGTGTATACTTCAACCCTGTTATAGCTACATTCTACTTCTCTAACCTGGTAGACCTGCATGGGGAATGTTTGTTAACACTACCAGACTTTTTCTACACATATTCCCAGATTCCTAGTTTAAATTATGCACATACCTCTCAACCTCTTAATGCAAAAAATCTGGACAAAGCTTGACAAAATGGGGGTACAAATAGGCACATATTTTAAATATTGTTCTTATAAACTTAGAAAGTTGCTAGAGTAACATGATTTGTTTAATATACATTGTCTGAAGGATTTGAAGTATGAGCCAAAAATATGGACATTCTGTGAATATCTGTACAGTTGAGAGGTATGATTATGCATACAGCTTCCTACCACTCCCGGGATTCGAATCATGGCTTTGTCTGCAAAAAATGCAACAGTTTGTGTTTCATCTGAATAAGCTATTTAGAAACTACTGTTTTCTCCTTCAGTGTTTTCTGTCTAGGTCTCTCTTGGTTGTACAATCTGACCTTGTAATTACAACATTCTTCTACAGAAATTCCTAGACATATTTTTTATGTAGCACAGCGTGAGAAACAGTGATTGCCACAACAGTACTATTTGGATATAAGATCTTGGTGAATGCAACATGTGAGGCCATACAATACCAGAGTAAACAACCAGTCCAGGATTTAGAACTTTTTTGCCAGGCAGTTACACTTTTATTTAAATATGACCTATATGGGACTATTACTGTCATATTGTCTGGTTTATTTAGTAGAAACCATGCACATTTTTTATACTGCCAGGTGACATTTTACTCCTTTATATTTATTTGGTATGACAACTACAATCAGGATTGTTAGTCACCAGCCTCGCGACACAGCCTTTGCAACCTGATGGCATGGGTCTCCTGGTTCACAGCCTGCTCAGCTGCAGCTGTAATGAAAATTACATTTATGCATACCTATCCATCACATACACAGGCTGGACTTTGGTAAACAGTTATTGCTATGAATAGTTACACACTGATGGGACATCTCTTCTCTCTCTTACTTATTTGACTCACTGTTCCAATAGCTCCCTTTTCCTCCGTTTCAAGTCCGCATAGTGGTGCTGGATCTGCTCACCAGTCCGAGGGATACCAGTGGCACTGGTGAGATCACAGGTGAGACTTTCCCAGGCTTCCGCTTTATATTGGGAGCCCTTGTACTGATTCTGCAGCAGTCTCATGTCATGGTTTTATACCAGGAGTCCTACCATGACCTTGGACTCCTGTATGCCCCAGCACTGTGCCTGAAAGTGCATGCCCTCTCCAACACCTGCCATACTGCCTACAGTGGAGAGCTACAACCAGTTATGAGCTATGTTCCTGCCTGCGTGATTTAAATACAGCCAGTTTTCTAACCTTTGCCATGATTGGATGGTTTTGAAAATGCTGAGCTAAGCTAAGCTACGGGCAAACCTGCTTGGCTACAGTTGGCAGTGCTTAAAGGGCAGGTTCAGCATTGCTTACCAATGGGCAAATCCACTTAGCTGGGCTATTCATTGCTTAGAATTCATATGTACACAATGCTTACACCCGTTCAGCATAGCTGTGCAATGCTTAGCATTGCTTATGTTTTATTATATTGGACTACCACCTGTATGAGATTGATTCATCATTCATTACATAATATAGATTTATTTACCTTCCCTGAACTCCCCCAATGTGCTGTAATTAATTTATTCTTGTGTGACTATACTGTATTGGGCCCTTGTGTTTATATGGGGGTTCTACTACTTTATTAGATTGACACCTCACATCTGGTCGTAATACACTCCTCTGGTCGAGAAAAATAAGTTACTTCCTACATAAATATACAAATAAATTAAAATTGTAATGTTTACACATACAAAATGGAAATGGCTTTGGGGAGGCTCGAACCGTGAATGACTACATGCATGATATACACTTTAACCACTTCACTATTGCACTTATGTTTATGGTGGATGTGTATTGCTTTTTAACTTATCCCTCCATTTCAGCTAGGTTAAGCGTAGCTAAGCAATGGACACACCCGCGCAGCTACACTTAAACTTTATTGCATATGTCAAAAAAAAATATATTTGTTGTGTTTTTTAATTTGTACCCTTCAGAATATCCATGCTAATGCTGAGCCTGTTATTCTGTCAACTTTCTGGCTTTGTAGGGATGATTGTCCCTTATGGCTTTGTCCAGATTCCTTACTCTGATGGGTTTGGAGGTGTGCGCTATGTGCTTATGCTAAACCTGTTATTCTATCAACTTTATGGTTTGGTAGGGATGATTGTCTCTTATGACTTTGCCCAGATTTCTTACCCTGATGGTTTGGGGGTGTTACGAGCGTTTTTGCTCATTTTAAATTCCCAAATGGCAATTCTGGAGTGTAGGGGGCATGTGCATTGTGAGAGCTCTGCTCTCAGACACACCCCCTGCGCTCATACACAGAACCATGTCCGTTTTACATGCATGGCACACTGCCGTGCTGCACAGGAATGGTCCCTGCCATGCAGGAATAAGTTATTCCTGCAGAGCCATTTGCTGAATCCGGGGGCATGTCTTGAGTATAAGCTGGCTCAGAATATGCAATGTATAGTAAAGGGGTTGATTAATATAGTATGTTTCTGAATCCCAGTATCTGGACATTGTGCATCATTGCTGGTATACCTTGGCAAAACTAACAGAATGTTTGAATTCTCCTAAGTAGACTCCACCTCCAGGTGTAATGTCATATTGGGGCAGTCCTATATTCTTGGTTTAAGGTAGCATGACTATATGGGGAAGGCTATCTTTTGCACTATCCAGATTTTTTTTTTAATCCAGGAGTAATGCCCTCAGAAAATACCCTCTACTATTTCTCCCCCAGGTATCACTAAAGAACAGGCTCTCACAGCACTTTCCAGACCTAAAAATACTGCATCAATGGATCCTGATAGTATCCTAGGATGCCTCGTAAATAACTTGAAACATGACCTGTCAGGCCTACTAGAATTTATTTTCAACCACTGCCTCTAGACAGGCTTCGTCCTCAGGGAAAGGACTGCAACTGTCATCACTGTTCACAAAGGCAGACCAACAACAGTCCCAGGAAACTGCAGACTCATAAGTTTAACTACTCTTATATGAAAGGCCATGGAAAGAATTGTGGACTTGATAAACAAAGACTTAGCAAATCTTCAAATGCTGAACCCATACAGTTCAGTTTCATCAAGCCAGTTTCTGCCTTCAAAGTTTAGTATACGGGTTCTGCCTAATGAACTTGGTGGACGTCTTTGAGAAGGTCACTAGAGCATTGAATGAGGGTAAAACACTGCATGCTACCTACCTTAACCTGGCAAAGATATTTGACCTAATATCTCACTTGAATATTATAAACTAACTCACAGATTTAGGCATAAATCCCTATATCACCCAATGGATAGCCAAATGGCTCACAGATAGGGCACATGAAGTTAGGGTGGGGGAATTCACTTTGATCAAGAGGCCTTTTACTACTTCTGTTTCACAGGGCTCAGTACTGGGACCTCTCCTATTTGGACTATAATTTTCTGAAGTCAAGGCAAATGTACAGGGTCTTTAGTTGGTGAAATTTGCTGATGACTGCAAGCTGGGTGAAGTTCTTAAACCCCCCAAAGATGTAAATATCCTTCAGGAGGGGTCTGACACAGGCAAATAACTGGTGTCAAAATCATGGCATAAAGCTCAATGCAAAAAATGCATAAGTATACCCTTCAGGAAGATGACCACCCCTGTAACTAACAACATTGATAACACTCTCCTAAGAGGAGACCCAGTGGTAACAGACTTGGAAACTCAGGTAGTTGGTAACCTGAACTTCGATCACCATGTGTCCAGGGTAGTGAGAAAATCCTTCTGCATGGCACACTTTATAAGTAAAGACATGGCATCCAGATCTAAGGAGATCATAGTACCACTGTGCTCAGCCCTCATTAGACCAATAATAGAGTATAATGCACCCTTCAGCATGTACCTGACCAGACATTTGCAACAGCTGGAAAAGTCACAGAGGTTCCGGATGTCCTACAGACTGCAGGTGGGTAATCTATGTATAACCTACAAGTCATTCTCCAATCAAGCCCTGATGGATCTGCTACACATTTGCAAAACAGACAACACTAAAATTACAGGATCTAAGGATCTAAACCCCATGTATGACATATACAAAACATGTTGGAAGGACAGGTATGTGTCTCCTTTTCTGGAACATACTCTTCATTCATGTGAAACAGAGCAATCATGAAGCCTATTCAAATGTAATTTGTACCAATTGGTGGGAAACAGCAAATTTACCTCTGGCTTGTCTCATGTGACCCTTATGGATAGGGGCAGTCTGCAGATGCCCTAAGGCACAAGCATATACCAAAGACATTTTAGCCCATGAGCATTGATAATTGGGAAAATTGGGGCATGAATGTCTAGGCTGAAAAAGGCTCTAAGGCCATTAACCTAATAACCTCCTATGGTCTTATGATTAGGTTTATAGATTAGTACTAGGCTAAATGCCCTTGCAGGCCATTTTAAGTCTAGCTAATTAACCCATTTGGAAATCAAACACTGCACCCTGTGTTTTTAAGGTAAAAGTCTTAACCATTATACCACCCTGACTCATCCTGGGAGATGGCTGGGTTTCTCATGTAACAAATGAGTGATGATCTGTAGGAAAAAGAATATGAGGAGCTTTTGAGAACACCATATAAAAGTATGTTTTGCCTTTCAGCCAACATAGTGCAATGAAGGTTTACTCATATGGTTTTACAGTAGTGAACATTTAGTTTTTGGATCTGAGTCAGAGATAAAGGTCATACTAAGAAATATGTGCTTTTCATGAGTTTTTGGGTTGCAATGTGTTTTGTTGCAGGTTCAGGTCAAAGTGAACTAAACAATGGTGGTAAGGGATTGACAGTGATGCCATTTTTCTACAGTAGTTTGCCAACCTATGTAATTCACTAGGGCAGACTGAGCAAGTGAGGGGTAGGTATATTAATGAAGCAGTTGCTATGACAGGAAAGGCCAAGTAAGAAAAAATATTACTGTAGTTCTGCTAGTTATATATGTAGGTATGGTTATGGAGATAAAGATAAAGCCTATCTAATGGATTTCTTAACAGTGGGGCATAATAATTATCCCATACCAGCATGCAAATGCAGTGTCACAATGTAAACAATACATGTACAGCATCTTATACATCAGTTTTATTATGAAGTTCACATTGGGTTTCACTGAAAACCCTGTAAAATGGAGCCAAACGTTATAGCACAGTAGCGCGCGCACACACACACACACACACACACACACACACACACACACACACACACACACACACACACACACATACTGCAAACACCACAGCATATGTCATGTATGGATGCACAAATAGAGGAAGAAAGTTTGCACAGTGGACGCACAAGCAAATATGGGCTACTGCATGACATAGAGGAAAAAGGGTAACCAAGAGAGACCTAAAAGAGGAATAAACATACAAGGATGCCCATGGAATGTACCACAATGATCAGTCCACCAATGAATGGCAGTAGAATACCATATGTGAACAAGGATACACAGTGCACTAGGTTCACACAAGACACACACAAGTAATATCAAAGCTGGCTGAATACTAGAAGAAGTAAGCAACAAGGTAAGGCTGCAGGAAGGAGAGCCCCTAGGTATGGAAAACTTGAGCTAACAGTAGCAAATGACATAGCTGCTAAACACAAAAATAATGGATCTATATTAGCTGAGCGAAAGTCCGTTTGCATGAATACATAAACGTCGACACGTATTGAGTGAAACGGACTTATAGCAAATGTACAAAAGTGTGATTTCGGAAATGTCGA
This sequence comes from Protopterus annectens, assembly GCF_019279795.1. Lineage (NCBI taxonomy): Eukaryota > Metazoa > Chordata > Ceratodontiformes > Protopteridae > Protopterus > Protopterus annectens. The sequence goes on along the minus strand of NC_056725.1, from coordinate 532,185,823 downwards.
ATTACCATGGTTGGCCCGTCTGTGGAATTGCTGTATAAGGTAAGTGTTGGATAGTTACGGACTTTTGGGTTAGGGTGCGGGTTAAGGTAAGTGCATAGATAGGTTTTGTATGTTAGATTTAGTGTAGGGTTAGAAGTAGGGTTTTGTTAAATGTATGTATGTGGATTATTTATTTTGTTTGTGTATATTTTCATAGGGCAAGTGTGCAGTAGTTACGGACCTTAGGGTTAGGGAGAGGTTAAGGATAGTGCATAGATAGTTGTGTAAGTGGGGTTTAGTGTAGGGTTAGAAGTAGGGTGCTTGTGCTTTACTTTAGTGTTAGAAGTAGGGTTTGGTTAGTGTATGTATGTGCTTTATTTATTTTGTTTGGGTAGGTAGTATGTAGGGGGTGGTGGGGTTGGCCAAGTATGACAGTTCGACATTTAAAATTTCGCAGTTTAGTGCATCCGGGTTTGCGCAATAGGTGTCAGGGTTTTAGTATTCGCTTAATAGTATTTTCGCTCTCGTAATATAGACCCAAAAATAAAACCTGTAGGGACACCATGACACAAACATAATATGATATAAAAGTAACATCACCAGATGGATATCTGTGTTATACCCATTCAAAACACAGAAGCCCAATCACCCACACTGGTGTGAAAAGCATTGAACAAGGGCATAGCCAGGATTTGTGGAGCTTGTGACAATGTGAGGTATTGCCATCTATGACAGAGAGAATAGGGTAGTACCATGTGTAGCATATGTCCTATCACACTGACTTGTACAGATGCTTGTGTTAAAAATGTATCAACAGTGTTATTATAACTGATTAAACGTATATGTTTAAACAAAGAATTCTGGGAGGGAAGAGTAGAAGTTTTTGAAATTGTTCTATAATTTTCAAATATTGCAACAGATCTTATCAAAGCTCTGACTGTGTATTGTACCAGAGTCAGGTGAACAAATGTGATGTCATTCTATAACCAGCACTGAGTGGATAGAACTCTTACAGCAGCTTGTTTTGTTCTCTTTGGGGCCTGATAAAAAGATCTATGACAGTTAGCTCAGTTCAGTTCAATTAGTTAGAAGCTCATCACCTTGCCTTGTGGAAGTAAACATCTCAGCATCTAATCTTGCCCTGCAGTCTTAATAAAGTTAGCTAGGGAACAGTTCTTCTTTAGACAGTCAGGAAATACAGTGAGATTAGTTAATTAATGTTTTTCTGCATATTTTTAAATTCAGAGTGATAGACAGTGTACAAAAGGGACCCAGAGGTGGTGACTTCAATAATCTTTTAGAGAATAAAAAGTATGAGTGGATTGCCAGGTTCCATGCAGATTTAGAACCTGGTTTAAACAATGTAGTCAGCATTAAACCTGTGCTTGTTAAAATACAACAGCAAAACTTGTAATGTATACCTGTTTTAGAAAAGTTTTAATTGATGGTATAGTGTGAATTTTTGGCTGTGGTCACTTTACCTTTTGGCTCCCATTTAAATGTATTGTAATGTGATATGTACTGTTTTAGCATTGAGGAAGGTTGTTTAACCAAAAGCTTTGCTGCATTAAAGTCTGTTTTTCCTGAAGGTGGATTTGTGTCTTCATATACTGACTTTTTGTTCCAGTTTTCAGTGTACCAGCTAGTTGGCTTCACATTTATTGTACTTAGACATTTAGTATTTTCATGTTTCTACTTTATTTAGTATTAAATATTTTATACCTTTCATTGAGACTGGTCTTTTAGAAAATGCTTTTAATATATTGAGAGTGCTTGTGCTTAATTTAGTGATGCCTTGGCCACTCCGAAAAGCCTTACTGCTTTGGTTACAGTCTAACATTTATATCAGGTATTGATTTTGCTCAGTATAATTGGATACCCTTGTAAGAGCCTTAGAGTGATTGACTGGTGGCAGTGTGCTTACCTTATAGTCTGGGCAGAAGGGTTACAGCTAGTAAATCTGTGCCAGCCTTTCCCAGGAGAGAGAGAGAGAGTGTGTGTGTGTGTGTGTGTGTGTGTGTGTGTGTGTGTGTGTGTGTGTGTGTGTGTGTGTGTGTGTCATGATTCCTGTGTGCCCATTTGGGGGAAACTGTGCTAGTTGTAGAGACCTGCATCTGAAAATACTGTGTAAATCCATTCCTGTTTTTAGTGATCATCTCTCACCAGTGTCAGTGGTGAGGACTGAAGCTCCTTGATTACTGGCCCAGGGTAGAGAGGCCATCACAGAGCTATATGGCATTTTCTAGAATATAGCCCCTCCATCACAAGTGGAGCCACATCAGACGGCACACAGTGCCATTACTTCAATACTGATTATTTGCAGTACTAAATATATGGTATTCAGTGCCATAACAATGCATCTTAAATGTTAGAAAAATCACTTACATTGAATAAGTAAGAAAAAAAAAACAGTTTCACTTGCCTGTTTAAAACATTTGTCATACATTTAAGGTTATTAGGACTGAGTGCTCCAGTTAAAATTATTCATTTGAATCAACATATAGCCTATAGACAACATGCACATTTCAACAATATCACTGATGCGTGTATAAAAAACATAGATCACTCCAATTTTTGCTCCAGAAATAATCTCAAGAATCCAAATATGAATGTAAGTAATTATGTGTACACATTTATAACGTGGTGATGCAGCCTACCAAATCCAGTTACCATTTCCTTAACTGTACATGACCCAGGCCATGACTGTATCGACCAGGTAGCATATTATAGTTTGATGGGCGTATATCATTGCTGTTTGTTCCTGTAGTTGTTGGCACACCCTCTGTTATGCCTCCTTGCTCCCTGCATCAACATGAAGCAGAAGTTAGAAGAGTGCACAACTAAGGCAGAGACAAATGAAGCAATACATGCAAGCACTCCAGCATACCAGATAGTATTTAAATTGCAATCAGGCCCTACGTGACACATTGCTGATCCTTTATGCACACCCTATATTAGGAATATATTGTATTATGATATGCTTCCAGGACTGCCAGGAACTGAATACAGTTTATGTAGAGCCCTCCAATGTGATTCAGACATCACAGAGTAAATGGCTGCACAGATGTTGCATAGAACAGAAGACCTAGCACACTTTGAGAGATTACCTCTTGCCCAGTCTGTAGGTCTGAGACACTACTCGTGACTGATCACCAGCATTTCATCAGTTAAGGTTTGCATCTCCATATTGTGAATGGATGTCCTCACAAGTGTAAGTTGCCTAAAGGACTCACCAGCAATGTCCTCCAAATGACATTCCTAGTGCAGAATAGAAGAGGTCAGACTGCTAATTCTATAGTAGCTTCCACCTTCTACTGTATGGCCACCTCAGTCTTCTTCTAGCCATCAGTCACTGGTCCCACTGGCTGTTTTCCTAGTAATCTGAAAGACAGAACACATAAGATATGCCTCACTGAGTATTCACAGCAAGGGGTGGCATAAAGCATGCAAATAGCTACTAAGCATGCACAAAAAATAGCAGTAGCAACAACAATGTCAAATGCAATGATACAGTGAAACATTGCAGATGTATGTCATCAAAGAGCAGCAATCACATGGGGGTCTGAGAGGCACGATACACCATAGACACAAAAAAGCAGACAGCTAATTGGTATTATCCACATATAATAAGATGGTACTCAGGCTATGTACAGATGTGTATAAACATCATCATCATTATGCATGCTGTCCGTAGCACTTCCAAATGTATTTGTGCTACTCAATTTGCATAGACACAGACAGCAACCACAAAAAGAGTGGAACAGGATTGCAGATGTAGTGTATAGCAAACATGCATAGGCAATGGCATATGCCCATCTGTCACAGAGGCTGGAGACATGTAAAACATATTACTTAGCCTACTCAATGGGTATAACATATACAAGCCCACTGGTAGGCTGAAACACATTCCTAACTGTTGAACAGCAAGCCACATCCACAGTAATGACATGACTGTTCCACATGGTCACATGCCAGTAAACAACAAACAATGCACGAAGAAGGTCACATGCAAAATAAGACTTGAATTTTTCCAACAGAGTATTATACACTGTAACTATCCATGTGCTATATAGATATACATACATATACAGGTTCCCTTCAGAATCTCGAAATCCTAAAACTTCGAATTTCATATGGTTGAGACTATATGATCAATGTTTTAGAACTTCGAAATTCTGAACGGAGATCTGCATACAGTGCGGAATGGGAGATTTCCCTTTTCCTCACTGTAGTGTTATCTCAGAGTTGGTATATTTAAGTAGTGGGGGTGTGGGAGGTGCAGGGGGGCTTACCCCTCCTGCAGAAACATTGAGAAAGCTGTTTTTTGTTGGAGTTATTTTGGAATGTCGAGATTCTGAAACATCGATCATATGGTTTTGATCAGAAGAAATTTGATGTTTCAGAAATTCGAGATTCGGAAGATAATCCACATATACATATACATGTAAATAGACTGTTAGAGTGCGACTCCACAGCAATCTTGTGGATGTGTGTACATTATGATAGTACTGTAAAAACTGTAACACATGTTAAGAACTTTAACTTGCTCAGATGTGACTGTTGCAGGGAGAGTTATGGTGGGCAGATTATGCATCTCCTGGACATCTAGAGGGGAAGGACCATGTTAGGATTTCACAGTCTGTAGACTATATGGCAATGATGTGCATATCAGGAACATTCTGACATATACATCTTAAAGACCACTCCAGAATGTCACATGTACAATGCTATTCTGTACTTAAGCGTCGTCAGAACATAACAACTAGTGCATTAATCATTCATGGCATGCATATGGAGTGAAGACAAGACATCTGCCTCTGATGTACCATACCAGGGCATTATAAACAGTGCACTATTAAAAAACACCATGCACATTAATCTTTGTATGCTACTGAAACATGCATACACATTGCATGTGCATGGCTGCTATGAGCTGAGCTGGTTGTTTTCACTAATGTTCACCCTATCTTAATCTGCAGCAAACAACACAAGATACTAGCTGCTAAGGCATTGCCACGTACAAGACTATGCATGCATGAACAACAAGGTAACAGGAAGAATGAAGTAAATCTGCCTCTCCATGCAAACTTGTAACATTGAATGGAACCACTACAGATGCTGTTTACAGAAAGTAAACATCTGTATAATGTCCATGATTTCTGTTAAAGGAATAGGTTTGTGAATGTTTTAAGTCATAATATTCCATATTGTGTATTCCTCAGTAAATACATTATGCATACTGCAAATTATGTAATTTTCATTATAGGCTTAATGAGACTTAGTGAAACTAAAGTTATGTGGTGCATATGTGTCTCAGTTACATTTTTTAAGTAGTTATATGAGGAAATAACACTCTGACCAGTTATACAGGCACACTGAATACATTGACACTGAATAATTTGTATGCCATACAGACTGATGTCCATTAGTCAGCACTGGAGCACACATGTTGTTGACAGGTCATAGCGGAAGCATGAAGTCAGCTGCACTGAGAAGGAGGAGGAGAATAATGTGCTTATGAAAGCAGTGCACACAGATAATGCATTGCTCATAAGCAGACATGGCACCACTGAAGGTATGTGGGGGCATGGATGTTAATAGCATGTTGAATAATGAAGGTTGTCTTCTGAGCAGTAACAAAAGGTAAACAAAACATGAGGGAACATTTCAAAGACAATAAACAAGGCCTCTACCTGCAAGAGGAATGGAAGACAGCTGTTGCACCGGGTACATTTGCCACTGAAGGGCAGCTGTTCAATTTAATCCCTGAGATGTCCAGTAGTGCTGTTCCAACTGATAGTCATGGGGTGATGCCAGATGAATGGGTGTCTATTCATAGGTTCATAGGTTCATAGGTTCATACTAGGCTATCTGCCCTGGGGCATTTATAAGCCTAGCCCGATTGTGTTTGGCTTACGCCACCCCTTGATTTGAGTATATTGTGCCCTTTTTAAAGTTTAGTTTACTGTGCCTCTGTCTAATAGTGACACGGGACAAACCTACGATCCCCCATCCACTCATGAAGATTCTTCTTGAAGAGAATCAGTGAGGTGCTCTGCCTAACATGAATTGGAATTCTATTCCAGAGCGAAGGGAGCCTCTGGGTTATGACTTTGTCCCTCCAGCATGTTCTATTTATTTCTGTGCTGAGGTTCAAGTCCCTCGAGCGCGTGGCTCTAAGGGATTTAGATTTACTGAGGTGGATCATGTCCATTAATTCTGGGTTGGACATAGCTTTATATGTCAGGCATAGATCGCCTCGAAGTAGGCGGTATGCAACTGAGTAGAGCTGGAGTTTTTTTAACCGAGCAGCATATGGCATCTATTTGAGTCCCTTGATCCTCCTGGTGAGGTACTTTTGGGGTCTTTCTAATTGCTGCAGGTGTCGGGTAAGGTACATCCCAAAGGAGGCATTGTATTCTATGATGGGCCTGATGAGGGATGAATAAAGGGGCAGGATTAACTCTCTTGATCTAGATGTGAATCCTTTCATGATGAGGTGGGCTATGTAGAAGGTCTTTTTAACCACTTTGACAATTTGGTTGTCAAAGGAGAGATTGCTATCAACTTGGGTCCCCAGATCCTTAATTACTTTCTCTGTACTTAATGGGTTACCACCTATGTGGTAATTTGTGGGCACATTGTTTTTGCCAAAGGGTATGACTATACACTTTTTGGCATTTAGCTTTAGACCATGGCTCTGGCACCAATTATCCGTCTCTGCAAGACCTTTTTGAAGGATGTTTGTGTCAGCTGGAGAGTCGATTATGGCGCCCAGTTTGCAGTCATCTGCAAACTTGGTGAGCCATAGTCCTCCCACACTGGCCTGTACCTCAGAAAAGTAAATACCGAACAAGAGAGGTCCCAGGACAGAACCTTGTGGGACACCACTTGTGACCGGTTTCGAGTCTGACATGGCTCCAGCAACTCTGACTCTGTGGGTTCTGTCTTTGAGCCAGTTTGCGACCCATCTTGTGACATAGGGGTTTATATTTAGGCTGGATAGCTTATCTATGATGCCAGAGTGGGGTATTGTGTCAAATGCCTTTGCGAGGTCCAGATAGGCTGTGTGGACTGCCTTCTCTTCATCTATGGCCTTGGTGACTGTTTCGAAGAAGTCGACCAGATTTAAAAGGCAGGATCTGCCCTTGACGAAGCCAAATTGGGTAGGATCTAGTGTTTGTAGGTCCCCAATGTCTTTGTTTATGAGTTCCATGATGATCCTCTCCATAGCCTTGCATACTAGGCTAGTCAGGCTTATGGGGTGATAGTTTCCAGGGTCCGCAGAGGCGCCACCTTTGTGGAGTGGGACCACTGTTGCTGTACGCCATTCTTTGGGCACATATCCTGTAGTGAGGCTGAGATTGTACAGCAGTTTTACTTGAGGGATTAGTTCTTCTTGGAGTTCATGTAGGACGCAACCCGGCACGCCATCTGGTCCCATGGAAGCAGTGTTTTTTGCTTTGGAGAGGGCAGCCTTCACCTGAGCATCAGAGATGTTTGGGAGGCTGCACTCTGCCAGGATAGATACTTGCTATTTTGGGGGGGAGGGGGTGGAGAAGTTTGCACTGAACCTGTCTGCCAGGATATTGGCGATGTCTGTGGGTTCAGTGTATTTTTTGTCGTTTAGAATAAACTCAGAACAAGTCTGGGAGTTGCATCCCAGGTTCCTAACATAACTGAAAAAGCCTTATGATTGTCTTTAGTGTCCTGTGCAATTTTTCTCTCGAAGCTGGCCTTGGAGGATTTTATGAGGGATCGTAATTTTTGCTAGTACTGATCAGAGATGCCTTCCCTTTTAGGGATTTTGCTCTATCATGTAGTAGCTTCCTCCTTCTGTTGTACAGTTTATTTATGGCTGGGGTCCACCAGACTGGACACCTGCCTTTGGATGATTGGGTCTTGATTTTGTTTGGGATAGCATGATCCATGCATTCCTGGAGATGTCCGTAGAATGCGTTTATATAGGATTCTGCAGTTTGGGCCGTAGTTTCCACTGGCCCTGGGGCCTTGAAGGATTCCACTTCAGTTTTGAGAAGTGTGAAGTTCGCTTTTGAGAAGTTTTTCACTGTGGTTTTCTGGGCTGGGGGTGGGGTCGGATGTGGATATCCAGTGAAATTAATTTATGGTCTGATCTTACCAATGAGGGATATACTTCTGGTATGGAGCATAGAGTCCCCACGTTGGTAATGATCAGGTCTAGTATGTTTTCCCCTCTTGTGGGAGTGGTGACTAGTTGTTCCATAGCATTTGAGTTTATAAATTCCAGGAACCTTTGGGCTAAGGTGCTGGGGCTTGTGTAATGCTCCCAGTCTATGTTTGGGTAGTTGAAGTTGCCCAATATAATGGTGTTCGGAGAGATCTTAGTGTTCTCCAATGTTTTCAGGAAAGCCGAGTGGGATTCCTGACTTTGAGAGGGTGGTCTGTAGGATGCTATAAACTGAAAAGCAGTCTTGCCCACTGTCAGTTGCACATGGATGGTCTCTGATACTTCGTGCACTGCCACTAACCTGGAGGTGTGGATATCCTTGATAAATATGGAAACTCCCCCTCCTTTTGTGGTTCGGTCCGGGTTTTGGGGCCGAAAAGCATGATATGAGGTATAACCTAGTAGTACTGGGGTGCTCTCTGGAGCCTTGAACCAGGTTTCTGTCACTGCACAGATATCAATGTTCTCCATACTGAGGAGAGCTTCGAGTGCATGCATCTTGAGGTTAAGACTTCTGGCATTTAGCAGCATTACCCTTAGTTTCTTGTTCCTTGTGCTGTCTATGGAGGTGGGCTTGACTTTTGAGCCTTGCCTAAAAAAGGCACTATGGGGGTGGCAAGTGCCTTTGCCAATATCCGAAAGCCCAGGGATGACAGGTGCAAGCCGTCCCTAGCGAAGCAATGTAGCTTGTCGAGCATGTCATCCCAGGCTGACAGACACTGGATCCCCTTTGAATGACACCAAAATTTTAGCCAATTGTTAAAATCGATCATTTTGTCTTTATACTGTGGCACCATTCTAGGTGAGGGTAAGATGCTGTTCAAGGTCAGGGTCATACAAGCCTGGGCTACATGATCAGAGAGCTCCTCTATGTCTCTTTTCATGTAGTCGAGGGAGGTACGTCTCAGGTCATTCACGCCAGCATGTACAATGACTGAGTCATATTTGTATTTGCTTTGCAGTGACCTGAGTGCTTGCGTTATGTGGCGGATCCTAGCGCCCGACAGGCAGCTCACTGTGACCTTCTCTTTATTCAGCCTGGTGAGCGGGACATCAGTGTGTCTGACAATAGAGTCACCTATTACAAGGGTATCAGGTGTGTTATTCAGCCTTAAGGGCTGTGACTGCTTGGCACACTGACTTTGTGTCCTATGTGTTGTACGTGTTTTGTTTTGGGGTAGCGTTTGCTTGGCTGTCTGCTTTGGAGGTCTCTGTTGCTTAGGTAGATTTTTATTTAGAGCCTCCGAGTATGTTTTTGTGTTTTTATGTGTTTGGTTCGCTGTTGTGGTGGGACTATGTGATACTGGAATTGTGTTGTGTGAGGTTACCTTCTCCTCCTGACTGGTTACACCAGTTTTGAGATGAGAGAGCTCAGCCTCCAGTTTGGCTATATGGTTGCATCTCTCACATATATTTGAACCTGTTTGGAGGAGGAGAGGGTTGTCTGTGTACATGAGACAGTTGTAACATTGCCTCAAAATTCCCAGATTCACCAGCTGGACTGGAGAGGAAACCATTGACTGACCTTTGGACATGCTAGAGTAATATAGGGAACTGAATTAAAACGGACCAATAGGGGACAAGGTAATCGTAGAGAGTATAAGAGTAAGTAGTGCTTATGGTTTATTAGTGCTAACTTGTAAGATTACTTATTTGGACCAGTGAGGGGCCTTAGAATGAGAATATGGTGTTTAATTTGAGAGATAGTGCAGTTCTAAGGGAAAAAGTGAAGAGCAGACTTTGTGGAGCCAGGAATAGTTTAAACCCAATTAGGCAGCGCTGCCCGATGTTGCGCTATGCAACACTATTCAGCATGTGTTCTTAGCTGTATAGCACATGTTTAACCTTCTTTTCTATACACACATGCCATGGCCTAAACAACGCATGCACTGCAAACAATAAAACATTTCCGCAACAATGACAGTATATGTCTCACCAGCCAACATGGTGTTTGCAGGTGTGTGACATGTCTGCTGTATAGCTAGTCAGTATACTATGTCTACATTACTATTCAACAAGTTTTGGAAAATTTTGAATAGGGGTGACACTCCCCTCTCTTACTTTGGGATTTTATACATCTGTTATATCTTTCTTTTGGAGCAGGACATTTCAGATATGTGACAGTTACAATTTTTATCAGTTCTGTTAATCGTTTCATTATATTTAGCTTCCTTGGGATAGCTGAAGAGTTTGAACATGTATCCTCATGAGTTGAAATGGTATACCATGGAGAAACATACTAAACAAATCTTCCTTATCAAATAACAGAAGATAGAGGTTCAAAGTTTTTTTTCTGATTTATAAGGAACCTTTGCAGATGCTAATATAAGTGATGGTTGAACAAGGCTTACCACAAATCTATGTCTATCTTCATAAGGTACTATGATAAGTATCATGTACTTGGCTGGAAACATAGACATTATCCCTTCAGCTTTCCTTCTATCATGCACTTCAGAAGAATAGGAGACCAACTGAAATGTACCCCTGAATTAAAATAAGGTGTTCTTAAACAGGTGTACAATCTCAAATTATCTCATCATTGAAGCCTATAGCTCAGGTTTCTGAAATCCATTCATACAGATCTGCAGCTCAAGCTCTAAAATTGCTAAGAAGATTTTAGAAATGGCCAGACTATATACCTTGGTTGATAGAAATTCAGGTACCTAGTGCAATTTATGTTGTGATTGGATGTCAGCTGAACCTGAAAGGGTACCATCTCTGTTAATGCAAATCAGCAAAATGTATATACCCATCTCTAAAGACAAAAATTCTGAAGGACAAGTCCTAGAATACATGGGTGATAAAACAAATGTCTTTATGGATTCTACCCTTTTATGCATTATTTTATTTACTTTTCTGTATTTTAGTTGATTTATTTCTTGTTTTTACATTTTTCTCTGAAGACCTAAATCTTTTGTATTGAGAAATGAAGTCAGATCCCCTTGTATATTTTCATGGCGTTATTGAATCTTCTCACATATTTATAATCTTCCACATGGTGCAATGATCCCAAACTGAAGAAACATTTAAAATTGAAATCTTTATGGGCTATTTATTTATTCCAGTTATGAATGCTAATATATTGCAATATCTCAAGTCCTCAAGAGGAAGGAAAATAGGTTTACTGATAAAATTAATTAACAAAATACACTAAATAGTGAAATATAATTTATTGTACAAGCAGAGCTGTTCCTGGTGAGTGGAACCTGCAACACTCTAAACAGTAAAACATAAAGAGAATGCACATAAATGTGAGATATAAAAGGGATTCATGTGTATGCCAACATCACTGCACAGTGGCATAGGCCTGAGGTTTTCCATGGAAGAAGTGAAAGAAGTTACTGCCTTTGTACTTTCAGGCCACCAAAGTTAAAAAGTAAAGTAAAATTACTAAAATGTTATAACTTACTGTTACAGTGGCTATACCCTAAAGACTCTGAACCTGTGCTCAACTGTAATTTACTATTTCATTACTAATTATCAGCATTTCTTGCTGTCTGGCATGCTTTCTTGCCTCACTGTTTCTGATGCATTTTTGTACTTCACTGTGTTTTCTTTTTTTACTTTAAAAGCACCAACAACCAACATTTTTCCAGGTTTCTCTTTAATAATATGCAGATTCTTTTGAACACATTTGTCTTTCCTTTTTACACAGCTTTGCAAAATGATCATTTCTACAACAAAGTTTAGGCAAATAGTTAAATGCAGGACACTTCTTCCTTTCATGCTTACAATCATAACTAGAATGAAATGCTTAAATTTAAACCATGCCATGTTTACTGTATACCTCATTGCTTTCCTCCTTTACCTTATAGTTTTCCTATTTTTATTTGGCTCATACTTGATCTTGCACACTTTAATTTCCTCAGTTCATTCTATTAATTATGTAGTTGTAATTGTACTCATTCTGTATATACTTACAATTTTTGATAAGGCCAGGTTTACATCTCCTAGTAGTCTGCAAGTTTGATCATTTTTATCACAAACCTTTCCTTATTAATTAAAATAGCAACTTACCAAGCTCATCCTTCATAGCCTATTTCTTCAGCTCAGTAACATTCGTAGCCTTTTTAAGATGATGTGCTCTTATAAAGAACAAATGGTGAATGAACAGCAGGTTCTTTCTGTGAACTCAGTAATTCATGAGTTGTTCTCTTATTAGTGTTATTTTAGTCTTTCTCCTAGGCTTGAAAGGTGAATGCAATAAACACAATTATTGCATCTTACCCAGGAACATGTAGAGACATGGTACATTTCACCTTTTCAGGCTTTCAGTTACTCCACTCAAAGAAAGGAATGGTAAGCATTTAACTGACTGACTCAACATTTTAGGTTTTCTGTTAAATTGCCTTGTAGTGAGCATATTACTTGTGGGTACATATTGGACTTTTCTAACTGTAGATTATACATATGTATTTCTAAATACATAAACTCTAAAAATTTATCTATTTTTTTCACTTCTGGTACCATATAATATTTGAATATTTATCAGTATGCCCAATAAATAAAACAAACACTGTGGACATTTTTATATCATCCATGAGGTATTTGATGCGACAAAGCCTACATAGAAATGCACCATTTAACAAGCAGTTTTTGTAGGTAGGCATTAGCATATTTAAATATATAACCCTTATGTACTGCAAACAGTGCAATTTTGTACTATAAAGTATATGGCCTCAACAGTACCAGCTATTAACTGGTGCAAAAAATGATTTTAGTAGTACCAACAAATATGTGCTATGTGTAACAAGGAGCAGTTCATCAACACACTAGGATCCCATGAGTCAGTGAGTACATCCATCCATTTTATCACACACTAGCATCTCATGGGTCAGTGAATACATCCATCCATTCTTTTTTATCACACACTAGCATCCCATGAGTCAATTAGTACATCCATCCATTCTATCAGCTCCACAAAATCACCACAGTTGTGCCAGTGCTCCCTTGTTGTGTGTATACCCCTTCTATCTGGTCAACACATTGATGATGGGAACATCACATCATCTGGCTTCTTTTTATGTGAAGCCGGCATACAGAATATTCCCAGTCATATTGGTTAAGGCCTCATGGGTGTCCCTGAAACATGGATGATGCGACACAGGTGACAGATGTCAGTGTTATGCAGAAAGCTACCTGAGAGGGATGCACTGACATGACAGCTTGCAAGTCAATGGCTGTGTCTTCATATGGGTTTTACTGTTATCCAACCTCTTTTGCTTGATCCCTGCATTTGTGCTTGAGAATGTGATGCTAGCATTGATGATCTGAACCTTTGAGCATATGCATTCACATGCTGCAAGCTGCTTGCCTACTGTCTGCTGTGTGCATGCCACTTTACACCTCATGCATTCATGTCTGACCTGTGACATGCACTGTTAACTTACTTAAGTGACTATATGCTGTATAGCAATGGTGTGCATCTATAAGGTGTGTGTTTGCCATAGTAGATGGCTGGGATGGCTAAATATTGCTAGTTGTGTTTTTTCAGTCACACTTGTTTCATTGGGCTTGTTCTAGGAGCAGAGGTGAAGATTTACAGTGTGTGTTTGTCTTTCATGTAGAATACCATGAAGATGTGGCACATTTTATTGGGGTATGTCACAGTGCTGCTTCAGCGTTATCCCTGTAAAAACAAAGCATGATTGGTGTAAAAACACTGAAAGTAAAATGTCCTTCACCTACAGATATGCTTTGGTATAAGATGGCTCCTCAATAGCTTATTTTGATCACTGGAACACATTAATTAGGCAAGGCTACTCTCATCATACATGCAATGTGTGTGTAGGATTCTCTTGATCATTAGAATACAGTGTAAGACTGATGCATGTCAGATGTGTGAATGTTTTCCCCTTCTAGATGTTTGCTGCACATATCACAGTTGCATCCAGTTTTTGCTCAATAGTTACATGTTCAGAGAGTGGTACCCTTGACAGCTGAAGCATGAATGGAGTGGCCATCATCTATGCATATTGCCAAAATGGTGAGATATGTGGCATCTTTGAAATAATTATTTGGGGTTGTCTTGCGACAGGTTAAAATCCTGTGTTGATGGGTGTCCTCCTCATCTTGGTAGAGAGCATGTGTTTAAAGGTGGTAGCATGACACATCAGAAATGTTGGGAACTGTTGTGATATTCTACTGGTAGATTCTTGCAATACCCTTGTGGTACCTCCCACTGACAGTTCGGACATGCCACTTTCTAGGCTGCAGATTACTGTGCTGGGTCTGATCTGTACTGAAACTTGCTATACCTTCCAGTGGACACTTTATTCTGTACTGCAAATTTAAGTAAGACATGTCTGCAGGTTCTGTCATTGGTTAATCAATCAAAGAACATTACGGATTAATAGTACATCACCCAGTAGACCATTTCAAAGTATCAAATTAGCAGTTATGCAAAGGGTGTGGAAATTCAAGAATCAGTCATGCATTGTGTGCATAACTGAGACCTGACCCAAGAGGCAAACTATAGTTTAGTGCTTATCTATGAATTCCAGTATAGGACACAACTTTTTCCTTTCATCAAAACAAATTTTATTCTATAACTTTAATACCTTGGTTTGATGCCTTCAAAGTATGGAAAAATAAATTTTAATTTGAAGTTTTTTCATGTTTCACCAAATATTTAACAATAAAATAGATAACGTTAAGTGACAGACTGGAATATACTTACAATAGCATAAACATATGAGTACACTAACAAGGGAGACAAAGTATGCATCCCTTATAAGAATATATATATATATATATATATATATATATATATATATATATATATATATATATATATATTTTTATCCCTACATGAATGAATATATTATATTTAAAATATATCAGGAATCCTTTTGAAATCTGGTTGATTTCCCTGGAGTAGACTGTAGAAACAATTTCATAGTATCACTTGTGGGGAGGGCAGCAGTCCTGCTGATATCAAGTCCTTGTGGAAGTGGGGGATGATGCATTGCAGTTCATAGGTTCATAGGTGTGTACTAGGCTAATGGCCCTGGAGCCTTTACAAGCCTAGCTCATAGAAGTGCCCTGGCATTGTGCTGCCTGACGTTAGTTCCCAGTGCCTCTATCAAGCAGAAGCACTGGAGTGATCCCCGGGGTGAACTTTCTATTTTCCATCCACTCATCAAGATTTCTCTTGAAGATGGCCAGTGAGGTGCTCTGCTTGACATGTATGAGAAGTCTATTCCAGAGCATGGGCAGTCTCTGGGTTATGAACCTGTCCCTCCAGCATGTTCTGTTGATTGTGGTAATGAGGTTGAGGTCTCTGGAGTGTGTGGTGTGGAGGGATTGGGATTTCTTTAGATGTAGCATTTCAAACATAGCTGGTTCAGACATGGTTTTGTAAATCAAGCAGAGATCGCCTCTTAGTAGACGATTTAAGACAGAGAATAGCTGGAGTTTTTTGAGTCTGTCTGTGTAGAACATATGTTTAAGGACTAGGATCCTCTCTGTTAGATACTTTTGTGGCCGCTCCAGCTGTTGCGGGTGTCTAGTGATGTACATGCCAAATGGGGCATTATACTTTATGACTGGTCTAATGAGGAAAGAGCAGAGAGAAATGGTGACCTCTTTCTTCCTGGATGCAAAATCCTTGGTAATGAGATGTGCCACATAGAAGGACTTTCTGACCACAGTGGAAATGTGGTGGTTGAAGAAGAGGTTGCTGTCAACCTGTGTCCCCAGATCTCTTATAATGCCTTCAGTGTTCAGTGGGCTCCCATCAATGTGTTAATTAGTGGGAACTGATTTTTTCCCAAAGGGGACGACAAAGCATTTTTTTTTGGCATTAAGCTTAAGGCCATGGTTTCAACACCAATCAGTGGTCTCAGTGAGGCCTTTCTGTAGGATGTCTGCATCACTTAGGGAGTTAATAATGGCTCCCAACTTACAGTCATCTGTGAACTTGGTCAGCCAGAGTCCCTCCATGCTGGTCTGGACTTCTAAGAAGTAGATGTCAAACAGGAGAGGACCCAGGACCAATCCCTGTGGGACTCCACTCGTGACTGGTCGGCAGTCTGACTTGGAGTCCGCTACTTTCACACTGTGGGTTCTATCTGTGAGCCAATTTGCAACCCACCTAATGATATAGGGGTTGATGCCTAGTTTCGTGAGTTTATCAATAATTCCTGAGTGAGGAATGGTATCAAAGGCCCTGGCCAGATCAAGGTAGGCTGTATGAACTGCCTTACCCTCATCCACAGCTCTGGTGACTGACTCAAAGAAGTCAACCAGGTTGAGCAGGCATGATCTACCTTTCACAAAACCAAATTGCATGGGATCTAGAGTTTGGAGATTCCTTATATCCTTGTTAATTAGGTCCATGATGATGCACACCATAGCCTTACATATCAGACTCATCAGGCTAATGGGGCAATAATTTCCAGGGTCTGTAGTCGCTCCTCCTTTATGGAGAGGGATGATTGTAGCAGTGCACCATTCGGTAGGGGCAAAGCCTGAGATGAGGCTGTGAGTGAACAGGGAACACAGATGTGGTGCCAGTTCATTTTGTAATTCATGTTGAACACAGCCAGGGATATTGTCAGGTCCCATGGAAGCTGTATTCTTGGCCTTGTACAATGCAGCTTTAACCTGTGCTACAGTAATGCTGGGTGCCTGGCATTCTTCCAGTATTGAGATTGGTCCTTTGGGGGGGGGGTAAAGTTGGCACTGAATCTGTCAGCTAGTATGCTGGCAATATCGGTTGGCTCAGTATAGGAGGTACAGGTACCATTGTGCAGTAACTCAGAGCAAATCTGAGTATTGCCATGGAGATTCTTGATATAACTATAGAAGGCTTTGTGGTGGTTTTTAGTGTCTGCCGCAATTCTGCCTTCATAGCTGGCTTTGGAGGTTTTGATGAGGGATCTCAACTTTTTCTTGAGGCTAATAAGGGAATTTTTCCAGTCTTGGGAGTCACCTTTTTCTGCAACAGTTTCTTCCTTCTGTTGTAGAGTTTATTAATGGCAGGGGATCACCAGATTGGCTTCCTTATTTTGGAGGAGAATGTCTTGGTTCTGTTGGGTATGGCTAGTTCCATGCATTCATGTACGTGATCATACAGTGGATTGGTGTATGATTTGGCAGTCATGCATCTATTTTCCATTGACATGGGTACTGTGAAGTTAGCCACCTCTGATTTTAGGAGTCCAAAGTCAGCTTTGGAGAAGTTTTTCATGGTGGATACCTTTGCGGGGGGTGAGAGTGAGATGTGGATTTCCATTATTTTGTGGTTGGATCTAACCAGGGAGGAAATGACTATTGGTGTACAGCAATGGTTGCCCATGTTATTAACAACCAAGTCAAGGATGTTGCTTCCTCTTGTGGGGGTAAGAATGAGCTGGTCCAGGGCATTGGAATTGATGAATTTCAGGAAGCGTTGGGCCAGTGCATTGGTGCATGAGTAGTTTTCCCAGTTGACGGAGGGGTAGTTGAAGTCACCTAGCATGAGAGTGTTGGGTTGGATCTTAATAGTTTCCAGGGTGCTTAGGAATGTGGAGTTACAGTCTTGGGACATGGCTTGGGACCTATAGCAGGCTACAACCTGAATTGCCGTCTTACCCAATGTTAGTTGTACCTGGAGTATCTCAGATGCGTTATGCTGGGCTACTAGTCTGGAGGTGTGCATATCCTTTATGAATATGGAGACACCACCACCTTTGGAACTTCAGTCCATGTTCTGGGGCCGAAAGGTGTGGAGTGAGTTATAGCCTGGTAGCGCAGGGGTGCTTTCTGCTGATTTAAACCAGGTCCCCATTACAGCACAAATGTTGATGTTCTTCATTTTGAGGAGTGCATCGAGCGAGTGCATCTTGAGATTTTAGACTTCTAGCGTTGAGTAGCATGACACTCAGATTGCATTTATTTATAGCTGTTACAGTGGTAATTTGGTCTTTGGAACACCGCCTAAAAAATGCACTATAGGGGTGGCAAGAGCCTTAGCCAGTACCCGGAAACCCAGGGGTGATAGATGCAGACCATCTCTGGCAAAGCATCGAGGTCTGTCAATCATGTCATCCCAAGCAAACAGATACTGGATCCACTTAGAATGACACCAGAAACTTAGCCAATTGTTGAAGTCAATCATTTTCTGCTTGTACTGCGGTACAAACAGGTACTGCTCCATTTGCCATCCATGGGTTGTCACCAGGTGAGTGCAAGGAACAGGAAAACAAAATCTCATGGCTGCTTGCATGATGGTCCCTCCCAGCTAGTCAACACCAGCCAAAGTAATGGGGGAATGAAGGATATGATATGGTAAGAGGGGAATGAGGATAGGTAAGTAATGGAATAAAGAGAAGCAAAAAAAAAAATAATAATAATAAGAGCATATCTTTATCAAGTGTGCCTGATAAGAAGTAGAAAACTACAGAAATTATCTGCTGTCACCTTTCTAGACATCTAGGATTCTAGCCTATAATCTTTCTTTGCCCCAAAAATCAAAGCCCACATAACAATACCTAAATATCTTTTTATCAGCATGGCATAACCAAGTACAAATGTTGCAGACACTGTACTCAATCTGTTCCTTTCAAATGCAAGAAAATCTGACCAGTCTGAAAACAATGATCACTAAGAGAACAAAAATTCTAACAAATGCAATAATTCTTGTCCTCTCTTATTTTTGGCAAAAGATATGATACTGTTTTAAGACGTACATATATAAGCCAGCCAAATGTACAATGGCAATGCTGTTGCCAATTCATAATACTGAGTGTCTAATCAATGAAATTCAATTGCTCCTTTGTTAGTGGGGTAAAGGAACTGCTCATCATGGATTCTGTTCAGCTGTAACTGGAACCAGATTGAAAAGGTAAATGTAATACATATGTGCAAGTTAGAGTATCCAATTAATTAGCATGTTTTTACAAGATGGGAGGTATCCAGAGTACCTGGAAAAAAAAACAGAGATACAGTGAGACTAGACCAACTCCAAAGAAACAGTGAGGAAAAGTCTGTCGTGAAACCCTTCATTCTGGAGCTGTGAAGCAGAACTCAACCACTGTACTACCTATGAATCCCTTAAATATGAATGTGATCCTCTGATATAAAGATACAAACTATGTTAAACTCCCTGAGGTTTGCCTAACATGACCTTTCTGATGTGAATCTTCAAGTTCTTTGTCCTATGGCTTTTAGATACGTTAAAATTCTCCATGATTTACCAACAGCTGAAATCAGTTTTGTTGAGATCTTTCACTCTTCCTGCCTTGTTTTTTGTTTTGAGATGTAATCAAAACTTTCTTTCATTTTTCAGAAAAATTACTCTTTTGTCATAATCTGTTGAAAATATTAAAGATATTTCTTCCCTCATTTTCCAAAGTTCCAAAGCTGAAAACCACAAAAAAAAATCTTCCAAATTTCTGGAGTTCAAAGAAGCTGCATGCTGCAGTTAAACTACTAAATGCAAAATAAGTCACAGCTGCTAAACAGAACCATGGCACTTTGCTTGAGCCCTATCAATAACTCTTTAGCACTACCAGTTGTATTTCTTAGCAGTTTGCACCTGAGCCAGCTGCTGACTTCATCCCACCCTATTTATGTTACTGCCCTTCTGAAAGGATAGGCATCAACTTCATTGTTATGGCTCATTTTCAGTATTTGTAAATATATAGAAGTACTTATTTATCAGCTCTGTTTTTAAATATCTTTCACTGTTCACCTTTCGTCTGCTTTCTTAGGTTTCACTCTATCTCATTTTTGCTTTCTTTTCTCTTTCTTATATATTTAAAAACTGTTAAACTTTTAGACTGATTTTGTTGCCACTTTTTGAGTTTGAGTCTTTGATTTCCTGACAAATGAGATGCAAACATCATAAAGGAACAAACAGCAGTGACTCAGTGGCACGAATGTGGGTATTATGATGCGGGGAGGTGCAATTAATGATCCAGGACAGGGAAGTGGACATTGCTGGTACCACTGGAACACAGGGCATTGGTAAGAGGGGTCAGATAGACATGGCTGTACCTGGTTATAGGCTACTCAGAAATGGCAAACAAGAGAGAGGTAGTGTAAAGTAGATGTCTGAATAAAAGAGGACATCAGATGGGAGGCCAAGGGTAGAACTATAGTCAGGAATGCTTGAAGTTAAGGTAGAGGACATGGGGCAGTGGTAGTGGACTGATACAATGTATTTCCCCTCAGGCATAGCAAGAGAGGAGAAGAAAAGAGTGAAACGATAGACTAAAGGGTAGGTTTGAAGGATGAGAGGGAGGTGAATGTGCCAGATGCATACTGGGTAATTCTAAGCAACAGGATAGAGTGGAAGTGGGAGTTGACTGAAGCCCATGATTATGGGAGGCTCAGGAACTGGTGAAGGACAGTATGACAGAGCATGTAATTATGGGGGTTTCTCTATGCTTTGTCAAGCAATATCTGCATGAAGATGCAACTAGATGAATAAAATCAGTTAGCTTCCTCTGGATGGAAAAAAATATTGTCACCCCATACCACTATGTGGGAAGCAATCCCCCCATACTCTTCAAACGTACATATACCAGCGCCTCAGTCTCACATCTACGGATAGAAATAAATAGTACTGTCAATGACTTTCTATGACAAACACCAAAAATCAAGTTGCAGTCCAGCCCATTTGTGAGTGCTGAGTTGTAACAATAACCAGTGCTTAGTCCAACACTAGTAGAATAGCCAAATTCTGGGGGTGGCTTAATGGGTTTACTATGAATAATCACTTCTCATTTATTCACTGTGTGAGTATTCAACCCCAAGGCTTTGAAAACCTTTGGAGGTCACTAGTCAAAACAACAACATTCCCAAATCTACAAAACAGAAAAAAAAAATTGTAGGAACCCCAGTGAAAGGCTAGAAATAATACTTCCATGGGACCAGATGGCATATCAGGCTGCATTCTTATTAATGCCAAGCATCACTATTTAACCTTGGCCTAGCACAGAATGTGTGCTTGATACCTGGAGAACAACCAGTGTGACTCCTCTACACAAGTGTGGCCTCTAAATAGCATACTGGCTGCTTTGAGGTGATTTCTGTCTCTCTTTGGTCTGTAAATGACTCAGTACTATCTGAGTTCATATTTCTTTTCATAACCAGTGACTCTACAAACATATTTATTATGGACCTAAATCCATGCCAACAAATAAACAAGACTTGCGGGAGGGATAGATTCTTAATTCAAGGTATTCCCAGCCTGTGGAACAAGTTACCATTACAGGTCAGACAAACTACTACTTTGGCTGCCATTAAAGTTAATCTTGATGATTGGATGGGCAGACACATTCACCCCGTTATCATGTATGAGTTTGCTCATTTTGGGTATTGTGCACTACTGTGTGCTTGAAAGGGATGACAAAATCCTTTAAGTGTTTTTTATTTAAAAGTGTATATGACTAGCCACTGTATATATGTCTAGGCATTTTATGGTCTCCATTACTCTTTGCTTAGTGTTTTCTTATATCCCTAGGTTTCTAATCCTGAAGGGAAGGCTAGCAACATTTTCACAGAACAATAGCCTTCAGAATAGAAACTTACATGGGTTTATTGCCAAAAGGAGCTCTCAGTCATATGTGCACCATATATATATCTCTGGATTACAGGTGAACTTCACAGGGTAGTACGAGCAGCCATAGTCTGGATTCAAACAAGGCCTTTGCCTAGGTCCACACAGGAGACTGACAAGAAAAGTGGAAGTGTATGTATAGGACCAAGACTGAGGAACTGGATAGCTGTATGACTGAATGTGTTGTGATGACAGTGACAATGTTAGGAATTAGAGAGCTGTCTTGCATTGGTTCTTCACTGGGTCTAGTACTTTTCAGAATTTTTGCCACTGACATGTCTTAGGGAACATAGGACAGCATTTATCTCTTTTCTGATGGCATAGACAACAGCAGCAGTGGAGAATGCAGGAACTACATTGGGAAGGATTTAGAAAGGCTAAACAACCAAACAGAAAGGTAGTGCTTGAGATTCAGTGTAAACAAATGCAGAATACTACACTCAGGCCACAACAACCTTGACAGGACATGTCAGCTGTTGGTTTGGAACAGACAGCAACAGAACAGCAAAAGGATGTAGAGGCACTGGTGATATCTCGTCTAGACTACCTGAAAAAGACTGGAAGAGCAGTAATAAAAACAAACATGATGCAATGATGTATTGTCAGGGGAATAAGTGCCAGAAGCAAAGAGGTAATACTTCCACTGTGCATGGCTTTAGACAGATCACACTTTCATTAATACATGTAGTTCTGGATGACAATAAGGAAATGGACAGCTGGTTGCTGAAATTAATCTTGGGGAAGTTACTAGAAAGGCCAATGTGATTGAGAGGTAGGGATATAGAAATACAGTGCTTTTCACTTGAAATAAGAAGAAATGAGGGGTGAGGATGGTGAGATATTGCTGCAAAAGTTCTGGTAAGGAGAATGTGAAGGTGTTATCCTGAGCAGAAAGAACAGAAGGACAGACTGAGAAGGAGACAGCACAGGCAGCAGATTGTAGGGACTAACTTCCCTGAGGACCATTCAAAGTGCTTTTTATCAGAGAAGGTTGCACTCCCATGACATGGACTGCATGAACAGACGGTAAAGACAAAATCTAGAGGCATTTAAAGAGGTATGAGACAAGTAGATAAAAGGTAAGGGGGGGGGTATGGATCTAGGTATTTAGAACATTAAATTTACTTAGAAGGGCAGACTAGATAAACTTATTGTCTACTTTGTCCACGAAGCACTTGTAACATAATGACTGCATTTACTGCTGCTTTCTGTCTTAACAGGCACTGATATGCATTTTCTTTTTTCAGTCTTGTACTTTCTAGGTGTTGTTTGTTTTTCCCAGCTATCTACACAAACTAACTTTAGACATACAGTAGATTTTTAACAATAGATTCTTGCTGTTGTAAAGGCATTTTATATCTATCACAGTTGTTCATTTACATTACATTCATTTGTTTGATAGAACTTTCCAGAGACAGTATAATTTAATCAGCCTCCTATCTGGAAATCCATCATTCTCACCTTGATTTGTTATAATTGTCTAAATTGATTGTGACTCATTCTGTTCAATTATTTCTTGTTCCAAAATAACCACCCACATTTGAATCTGAGATGCCCTGCACTTCTACGTTTGAAGAACTCAAGAGTGTTTTTTTCTGCCTAGATTCTAATACTGTCTGAGGCCTGTCTTCTGCCAAGAATGATAAATAGTTCCTCTTTCATATGTCCCTGTGGTCAGTGCATTCCAGTAAAAGTCTGACAACTGAAAGTCATCCGTCTGTAATAGATCCCTTTCTCTACCATGGTTAGGATGCTCGATTATTTTCTTTTCATGCACATCACCACAAGGAAGCGTTCTCTATATAACTTCTGTGCAGACAGTAATGGAGTCCTTTAGTCTCTGCTGTTATCACAGTGCTTTCTACCTTCAGTGTTTAGGTGTTCTTATATATACTGCACAATACTCCTTGCATCTTTAAATTTTATTAGTCCTGTCCCTTCTATAAACTGGCTATTTTAATATGCACATTTCTTCTTCAGCACAACCTTTATACCCCCTTCTTGTAAATGCTAAAATATATACACATTGTCCTTCAGTGAAAAACACAGAGACAGGCAGCTTTTAACTATACCATTGACAGCAATACTCAAATATTTTTTTATTTAGTTTGCTTCATTTTTGCCTTTTCAGCTGCACGATGCCAGGGTAATCCTATGGGCTAGGCTTGTAAAGGCTCCAGGGCCATTAGCCTAGTACACACCTATGAACCTATGATTGCTTGATGTGGAATGATATAGTGCTTCTGCAATAGTGATGTGAGTTTTTGTCCAGAATTGGACAGTAGGCTTTTACCTATAATTTACCAAGCAGTCATCCCAGACGGTGAAAACCATGGCTCTGAATCTTGCCCCAGAAGTGAAATTCATGAATAGTTTCCATAAAGCATAATCTTGCATATGAGAATTGCAGTACATCTGCAACACAGAGATGCAGAAAGAAAAGGCGAGACAGAGACATGATATAGTGAGGATAGAATCAAGTTCATCAAAGCCAGTGCCACCGATATCTAACAATATATAAATTAGTATGTGAAAATGCTGGGCCAAATGACAAAACAAATTACAATCATGATGCAGTATGGAATAAATAAGAATGCGATATACTAAGCAGTCTCAAAATGCAGCAAATTTAACTTTCAGGAGTCAGTGGCAATGCAGACAACAATAAAACTGCAGTGGCACATAACCAATGTAGCCTCATTTCTGTTTGCATTTCTATGCTAGTTCTGGATGTATACATAAACACTGCAAGACACCAATTAGAACAAATTAAAATGAGTACTGAAGTGAATCTTAAAGCCAGTATCTAAGCTGATGCAAGTCAGATAAAAATGTCTATTTATGAATAAAACATGAAAGAAAGAAATAATAAAAATCTTAACTGCCTAATTACCTGAGAGATTTAGCTTCAACAAGCATTTCATGCTAGTACTTTCATTCAGTCCTGGACTAATACAATAATGTAAATGTATTTGCCATGCTAAGTCTCCTAGCAAACTTTCCAGATCACATTTCTTCAGATCATTTGGGACATAGCCTAATATAAAGAATGAGAATTTCTTGAAATTAGTGCATTCAGTTCTCTGTGTATATATAGGCCATTGTTAGTGTTTCTATTCTTCATGGCTAGCACATGAAAATACTAACATTAAATACCTGTTCAGGCTAAAATCCTGGAGATAATGAAATTGCTATAATACATGCCTACAATTTCATTAACACTTTTTCACGACTCAAACCTACAGTGCGAATAACAAAACAGTGCCCTTGTTTTTTGCACCTGCAACCCTATGAGTAATTTGTACAAAATAAGCCAGTATCTCCCCCTTCGTTGAGGTACTAAAAATGCAAGATCATGAGCGATAACTTCCACGACTGTGTGTCTTTAACTATTAACAAAATAAGGTGTAAGATGGGGGTCCAATTACAAAAAAATCATTAATATTCAACTTTTCAATACCTTACAATGAAAATTTCTGATTGCTCCCCCAGACACACGAGTGAACACGTACCCCACATGGCCTCACGCAGCAAAAGGAAGTGTTCATTATTCTGTGGGGAAGTGAGGTTCCAGTAGTTAAAATACAGCAAGCTGATAGCAATATTTTTATTATTTTAAATGTTAACTCTCAGCAGGATGTCTCTGTCATCCAGGTTGTTTTTGCCGTCCCAGTGCCCATCTGTGCTGATGCCTCACATCAGCAGTTGAAAAATCAATCACCTGTTAAGCCCTTAAGGAAAAACACAAAACCAAACATATTAGTCATAGGTGATTCCATCGTGAGACATACAGATGTCCCTCTCACCAGGCTGGATAAGGAAAAAGTCACAGTCATCTGTCTGTCAGGTGCCAGGATACTCCATATCACACATGCACTCAAGTCTCTCAACAACAGGCACTGTTATGACTCCGTCATAGTCCATGTTGGTGTGAATGACTTGAGATGTACCTCTCTGGACTATATGAAGAGAGACATAACTGAGCTCTCAGACTATGTGTCTCAGGCAGGTATGTCCCTAGCCTTAAGCAGCATTTGACCTTCAGCTAGGATGATACCTCAATACAAACAGAAAATGATTGACTTCAATAATTGGCTTAGTTTTTGGTGTCATTCTAAGGGGATCCAGTATCTGTCAGCTTGAGATGACATGATTGACAGACCTCGATGCTTTGCCAGAGATGGTCTTCATCTGTCACCCCTGGGATTTTGGCTACTGGCTAAGGCTCTTGACACCTCCATAGTGTCTTTTTTAGGTAGTGTCTCAAGGACAAAATTTCCAATGTAAAAACTCCATCTAAAAACAACCTCAAGGTTATGCTGCTAAATGCTAGGAGTCTTAATACAAAACTGCACTCACCTTGGAAGATGCAGACATTTGTGCAGTCATAGAGACCTATTTCAATGCTATGCAGTTCACCTCAACCATACCTGGTTACACCTCCTTTCACATGTTTCAGACCACAAATTGAAGGTGTGAAAGCCAAAGAAGGGTGTGTATCAATATTCATTAAAGATGAATACACCTCCAGATTGATTCAACAGTATGATACCCTGGAGATACTTCAGATGCAATTAACTGTTGGTAGGATACCTGTTCAAGTCACTGCCAGCTACAGAACCCCCTACATGAATCAGGACACCAACTATGCCTATTTGGATCTATGTAAGTCTATAAAGATACATCCAAACACCACGGTTTTGGATGACTTTAACTACCCATCTCTTGACTGGGCAAATTACTCGTGCTCAAACTCACTTGTCAAAGGTTCCTCAACTTCGTTAACTCCAGTGCCCCGGACCATCTGGTTGACACCCCACAAGGGGTGCCAACATCCTGGATCTGGTGATTACCAATATAGGAACCACTGTAGCATTCCCACTGTGAGATCTTCCCTGGTGAGATCTGAAGAAAAATCAGTCTCATTCGAAATAACTATCATACCTGCCTCCCCAGCAGCAACTAAACTAAAAAACATCTCCAAAGCAGACTATAACCTCTTATGGGATGGTATAAATAGCTTCACTGCACCTCCTCCTCAAATGGAATTGGCAACTATACCAAGTTCTACAACAGTGCTTTATATAAACACCTGTATAACTGCATGGACTTGGCCTTACCTGATAGGACCAAAACAAGCTCCTCAAGGAAGAGCAAACCTGCCTGGTGGACAACTGCCATTAACAGGCTTTCAATAAGAGGAATAAACTGCTGTCTAAGAGTAAGAGGGAGTGAGCCCTAAACTTGTAGCACTCCCCCCTCAGCTTAAACAAGCAAATAAGACTTCTTGCAAAGTTCTCCAAAGCAAACTACGAATCCATAGCTTCCTCAACTAAGGGCAACCATAAGGCATTCTTTAGTTACATCTGTAACCTAAAAGGAAGAGCCCAGATTTGTGCCTAACTAGTAGTTAATGATACTACATATACTGAGCCTGTAGACATAGCTAACCTGTTGTCTGACAGGTTCTATGAAAATGTCACTCTCTGTTCCCTCCACACATACCCCATGACATCTCTACCACCTGTCCCTTCCTTGCATCTCTAAAGAGCGGTCATAAATGCCCTATTTAAGGCCAAAAATACAGTACCTATGAGACCTGATAACATTCCAGGCTGCATCCTACATGGGCTCCAACAAGAATTAGCAACACTTTTGGGTATTCTTTTCAATCATAGTCTAAGCATCAGCTTCATCCCAGCTGAATGGAAAATGGCCACGGTTATTCCCTTGCACAAAGGTGGTGCTTCCACAGTTCCAGGAACTATAGACCTATTAGCCTGACTAGCCTTATCTGCAAGGCCATGGAGAGAATCATCATGGACCTTATCAACAAAGATATAGGTAATGTCCAAACACTTGACCCTACTCAGTTTGGATTTGTCAAAGGGAGATCATGCTTGTTAAACCTGGTGGACTACTTCAAGACAGTCACCATGGCCCCAGACAAGAGGAAATTTGTGCACACAGCCTACATGGACTCAGCCAAAGCATCTGACACTATTACCCACTCAGGCATCATTGACAAACTCAACCAGCTAGGTATCAACACTTATATCATTAGATGGGTCACTAACTGGCTCACTGATAGAACCCATATAGTCAAAATAGGGAAATCCACCTCCAACAGCAGACTGTAACCAGTGGTGTTCCACAGGGATCAGTCCTGGGACCTCTACTATTTGGAATCTATTTCTCCGAAGAACAAGCAAAAACTAAAGGTCTGTGGCTGACAAAGTTTGCTGATGACTGCAAAATGGTAGCCGTCATAGAATCTTCAAATGATGTCAGCATCCTACGAGAGGGTCTTACACAAACAAATGAATGGTGGCAAAGTCATGGCCTTAAACTCATGCAAAAAATGTATTATCATCCCTTTTGGTAAGAGTTATGGTTCTGCTAACTACTACATCAATAGAAACATCATAAGTACACACTCAGTGGTAAGAGACCTGGGCAAACATATTGACAACAACCTTACCTTTGACCACCATGTCTCCACAGTGGTAAGAAGGGCAAGTAAGGACATTGCTTCCAGAAAAAAAAAAGTTATAACCTCCCTGTACTCTTCCCTCATCAGGCCAATAACTGAGTACAACACCCCTTTTGGTATGTACCTTTCCAAGCACCTGCAGCAACTGGAGAGACCACAAAGGTTCCTCACAAGGAAAATTCAAGGTCTTCAGCATCTGTTCTATGTGGAACATCTGAAATTACTTTCACGTTATTCTGTTTCATACAGACTACTCAGAGGCAATTTCTGCCTTGCATACAAGGTAATCTCTGATGCTGCTTTATTGGAAATACTGCATATCTGTAAGTTAAATGCTACATGGATTACTCACTGTAAAGACCTTAACCTGGTATGTGACATTAATAGAACCTGCTGGAGGGAAAGATTTGTCTCCCAGCACTTCATTGGCCCTCTTCAAACACAGTCTGAATGATTGGATGGGTAACAGTAAATTCACCCCAGGTGTTCCACCTGTGTCCCTCTTGGACGGGGGCAATAGGTGCTGATTGTGAAAATAAGGATAGAACTTAGTTAGGCTTGTAAGGGCCCTAAGGGCCATTAGCCTAGTAACTTCCTATGATCCTATGTTAAGCTATCTGTGCAGCTTCAGATGGAACCAGCATTAAAATGCTTATTAGAGAGATAGGGAAGCTATGGCACAATGGGGATATGGTAGGGGAAAGCAAAGTGGATCTGTCAAACACATATCTATGCAATTATCCATCTTCACCAAAGTACAAAATGAAATAGGGGACAATGCTGAAATACATAAAGAAGATCAGGTAGCTACTTATGGAAAATAGCATAACTATGCAGATTCCCGAAAGGGGTCTGATGGAACACTTATGGCTTCGTAAGATATTTGTAGGACATCTCAAATGATCAAATTAAGGTGTCTTCAATGGACAAATGAGTTTTCAAGGTACATGCATACTGAGGGAGTGTCTGGGTGTTCTACCACAAAAGTTTATGTATGGTATGTCAGGGGCATGGCGTCTATATAAACGCAGTGTGAAGCTGTCTCAGCTGGAAAGTAAGACATCAGCAAGACCTCATATCATATCAACAAACTCATGTGTTCAGTAGCCATGAATTGTTCTTAGGCATTATGGATAGCTGTTCCCTGCTAAGGACCCTACAATCCATGGAGGTGTCATCTCTGATGACTGTCACTGATTAGATGGTAAAGCACATTTGGCCTCCTGCATACATTCGTAATGTGAAAAAGGCCAACAAGTGTGAACAGGAAGGACATGTGTCTACAGTTAATGTACTGTCACTGCTGTGCAATATGCATACACCTGCTGAGCACATACAAGCATGTAACTTTAAAAGTAAATGTACATTATGAACAAAGCATATTGGTAAATGCAAGTGATCTGAGTCCATCCCCTGAAAAATGCTATAAGGATTATTGTGGCTACTCATCAGCTTGGCAGCAAATTCATCTCTAAGTTGCACATCGTCCCCTGCTTATATAATGCATTGCACCTACTGTTCCCAAATATATTCCACAGTTTGCAGCATGGAATCTTAGGACTGCTACACTTGCACATGTATGTAACACCTTTATCCATGTGTTCATATGCATTTTAAGGTATAAGGGATGGTATGTGGGATTCAAAAAGTCTATGGACATGGATTGGTAACTATTTGAAATGTTGGGACCTGCTAGAGTGAGTTCTGAAACATGGAGACTGAATAAATTAAAAAATGGACTTGCATATACTAATGCGATGGCCATTTCTTGGAATATTCCCTTTTCTCTGAGGTATGATGACTTTGAGTTAGCATATATAAGCTCTTGGTTTGTAGGGGGGCTTGTTCCTCACATCACTGGGTTCAGGGTGGCTTGCCACCTGCATAAAAGAAGTGTAAAGGAAAGAGTGATCTTCGAGATTTGTTTTTTCCTGGGTTTTCGGTCTTTTTTTTTTTCTGCATGCCAGCACTCAGCATTTTGAGTGCTGATATTTCAATAAGGAGCCACAAGAATCATATACATGCATTGTTAAGGTACAGCCATGACTTGGTTATGTAATATTATGCATTCTGTCCTTTTCAACTTGTCAAAGTCTATACAGAGGCTCCCCAAGTGGCTAGGAAAGCATTCCATATAATATATTGACCATTTAGGGCTATCTAATCCTGGACATCACATCTCTATTGCAGTGTCTTGCTAAATTAGACAGATAGTGCCTTTTTATATGTGAGCAAACATTGCGCAGTCTGAATAATTGGAAGTCTGACATTTGGCCTATCTTTCAAAAACTACCTTGAACCATGATATCTTTGTGACTGGTAATACCACCTTGTTTCATATAATACAGAAGATGCAATACTACAAGACATGACTATGTTGTCTGCAAGATATATATATATATATATATATATATATATATATATATATATATATATATATATATATATATATACACACGTGTGTGTATGTGTGTGTGTGTGTGTGTGTGCAACACCTCCTCTGCTTGAGGAAATATTCTATGAATGGTTTTGTCTTGACAATGGCCCTCAACCCATGGTAGAGCTTTTTGTAATGATGGCCACATTAGAGATGGAGATGAAAAGCCACTCCTTATTGAGGTGTTGTACTGGTACAGACATCAGTGCAGGACAGGGTTGCAAGCCTATGATAACCATATACAAGAAGACACATAAATGTTCTGGCACTATTACTGGAAGTGGATTCAGTGCAGGTACATCACATGACACATTCCACTCAGTCTGTTTTGAACTGGATAGCTTAGTATGTTTGAATAAATCCAGCATCTATGGCGTAACTTATGTGAGTTATATTGAGTGATGATGTGAACTGTGGCACGGTGCTGTACTTCATCACGGCTACAGACAGGACTGCAAGATGCAGAGCCAAGTGTTCTGAGCAGGTGCTCTACTTTGCGTGGGGCCAGGTGCCCCCTATCCTGCATGAAGCGACATTGATTTTCCATCCTGTTAAGTAGTTAATAGGGATTCCTATCAGATGAACAAATACCAAAGTATAACTGGGGAATCTTTACAAACTGATCACTGTTGTTGAACATCACCTGATTCCTGACTACTATTTAAATGCCTGTCCTCCTTAAAGTCTGCCCACTATATAGCAAGAATTGCTTTAGCCAAACGTAATCATAGGTTCATATGTAGGTACTAGGCTATTGGCCCTAGGGCCTATATAAGCCTAGCCAAAGGTACCCTGGCTTTCGCAACCCAAGAAAATTATTTTCCTGTGCCACTGTCGAGCAGAGCCACAGAAGTGATCCCCGGGGTGAATTTCCTAGCTCCCATCCAATCATCAAGATTTTTCTTGAACAGTGCTAAGAGGAGCTTTGTTTGATATAGATAGGTAGTTTGTTCCAGAGTATGGGAAGTCTCTGGGACAGGAATCTATCCCTCCAGCATGTTCTGTTTATTGTGGTGACGAGGTTTAGGTCCCTAGAGTGTGTAACTCGTAGGGATTGGGATTTCTTTAAGTGGAGCATGTCTAAAAGCTCTGGGTTTGACATAGCTTTGTGTGTTAGGCAGAGATCGCCTCTGAGTAGGCAATATGCAACAGAGTAAAGCTGCAGTTTTTTGAGGCGGTCTGCATAGGGCATCTCTTTGAGGCCGGTAATCCTCTTTGTGAGGTATTTCTGTGGCCTTTCCAGTTGTTGTAGATGTCTTGTGAGGTACATACCAAAAGGGGCATTGTACTCTATAATGGGTCTAATGAGTGACGAGTAGAGGGGAACAATTACCTCTTTTTTCCTGGATGAGAAACCTTTTGTGATGAGGTGTGCCGCATAGAAGGATTTCCTGACTACTATGTCGATGTGATTATCAAAGGAGAGACTACTGTCCACCTGTGTCCCAAGGTCTCTTATCACACTTTCAGTGTTAAGTAGACAGAAAAGGCTATCACACTTTAGTTTGTAGCCTACAACAGTTAAACAGATTATTTAAACACAAAAATGACAATTCAAGTGCAGGCAGCAAATAAGTACAATATGTAGCAATAACAAACTTTTTAAATCACAGATTCGCTAAATAAAACTGGCATTTTAGGCGGAATTAGTTAAGACAGAACAGTGATAATCACTCCAAAGTCACTCTTTTGTCTCTCTGCTGCTGTAAACTCTGCAGACACCTGGAAGGCACTTGCTGAGCAGAATACAAGCGCAAAAACTGCGCAAATGCTGTTTTTATAGCAGGGAAGTAAAAGAGATAGAAATTAGCCCAAAATGGTCAATAAACTACTAACTTCTGGGTTGAAACCACTCCTCCAGGGACAGATAGGCTGCTCAATGCTCCCCTCTCTCACAGGTGAACAGAGAAACTTCCTTCTATTCAAGTAAGGTATGGGCAACACAGAAACTTGTAACACAGCCCTGGATTCAGCAATAACCTGAAAACTGGACTATACTAGCTCAGAAAGGCGGGAAATAAGTATTTTTTTTTGTTTGTTTTTTTTTTCCAGAAAATAGAGCAGATACAATCAAAATTAGCCCAAAATGGCCAATAAATTACTAACTTCAGGACTGAAACCACTCCTCCAGGGACAGATAGCCTGCTCAAAGCTCCCCTCTCTCATAGGTAAACAGAGAAACTTCCCTCTATCCAAGTAAGGTATGGGCAACACAGAAACTTGCAGCACAGCCCTGGATTCAGCAATAACCTGAACACTTGACTATACTAGTTCAGAAAGGTGGGAAACAAGTATATATATTTTTTCAGAAAATAGAGCAGATACAATCAAAACAACACTTTACCCAATTAACCAGTTAAAAAGCTTAAAACTGAGCCCTTTTCCAGCAGTCTTCAGTCAGACAAGTTCTAACTGCACAGTCATACCACTAGGGTACAGAGAAACCTTTTCCAAAAAAGATGGCCTGGATCAGTGCACAAGTTATACAAACAAAGCTAGATCCAGCCGGCCTGAATCTAGTCTATGCTACAGCAAACAAGGCATACTGATTTCATAAAGAAACAGTTCAAGTAAGCATGCGCAATAAGCCTTTAACCAGAAATTCCCAGCTCAGAAGGGCAGAATCTAGCCTCTCCTCCCACAAGAGTGCAGACCACAAACCTTCTTAATGTAAAATAACTGGCCTGAAGCCCAAGTGCTTAACCCAGAACTAGTACACTTTTAGAATAACAGACACTGAGCCTTCAATCAGCAGTTCCCAACTTAGAAGGATGTACACTACCTGTCCTGCCACAACAGTGCAGACCACAAACCTTCTTAATCTAAAAAAACTGGTTTGAAGCCCAAGTGCTTAAACCAAGGGCCTTAGAATAACAGTTACAGTTTAATCAGTCTACTAACAAGCAGTAATAAAGGCAGCAGAATAAATTCAACTGAGTACTTTTAAGAAGAGGCAAAAGCAAAATAAGGTAATAAAGTAGGAAGAAACACAAATACAGTAAAGCAGATGAAGTGCAAATTTTTTTTTTTTTTTTTGCTGAACCCTATTCCATGCATGCCGTAGACCTGTCCATTGCATTGAGCCATGGTGTTATAAATACTGTTGAGGCTGTGTCCCAGCAGACTCACACTCACACCACCACAGCCTCCAGTTCATCATAAACACAAAC
The DNA here is from genome assembly GCF_019279795.1 of Protopterus annectens. NCBI lineage: Eukaryota > Metazoa > Chordata > Ceratodontiformes > Protopteridae > Protopterus > Protopterus annectens. Next base: position 532,151,986 of record NC_056725.1, on the reverse strand, counting down.
TTACCCTGACACTGGCCCTTCCTGAACACTATTATATTAAAGTGCCTTCTCCCACAACATCAGCAGGGAATATATACAACAGCACATCTTACTTTCATAATCCTCAGCACTCACACAGTTCCCTGTGAAAGAAATTCATGACTGTGCTCCCTTCCCCACCTGCGCAAATAATGATGACTGTATCTTTCCCAGTGTACATTATTACTTGGATTACCTATTTCTGATGCGCAGCATGGCCATCTTATGCATGTGTAAGTACAGCCTGGAGTTGGTTTTGTATTAATCACTTTTACTGCAGTATAGCTGCTTTACTCTTGACTACTGTGTTTAGAAGCTAGATGTAAGGTCCTGCCTTTTTGCTCATGCCACCATGGTATACTACATTCACCTCCATCTACCATGGTCATTCCCTGCTGCTGGCTCCTCCACTGACTCCTCATCTGACTCCATCCCACTGCCAAGTGTGATGGGGACTGCTGTTCCTGTATGTGCCCTACCTGCTGTAACTGCTTCCTATGTATGATTTTGCATAACACTGAACACACAAGTATCAGGGTCATACTGCAGGACTCCACTGGATGAATTCACTCAGTGAAAATATGCCTTCAGCAGCTCAAACACATGGTCAGTAATGTTACTTATTTCTGACTGGGGACAGTTGTACCCCTTGTCTGTTTGCTTTTTTGGATTTCTTATGGGTATCTTGAGACAGGCTTATAGGACATATGTGGCATCTCCAACAACATAACACTGGAGAGGTCACCCCTCTCAAAATGTTAGTGCAGGACCTAGGTGTGCCATATCTAGGAGATGTATTGACTGCCTGTGTGGCCTGCACAAAAATTGTAACTGATACCCTATGCATTATAGGCCACCTGTCAGTTGATAGAGTGATACTTTTTGCAGTTCATGTGTTTCCTTCCCATTTCACCTAGTGGGCATTTATTTCAGTGCAAGTACAGTCTATTGCCCCAGTACCTCATGGAAATTAGATATATTATAGAAATCCTGACAGAATTGTCTCTTTCCTCTGGAACATGTAGGAATCACAAATGCTGCTGCACAGGTTGAAGTATGGCATTGAGAAACTGATGGAGTATTCTCAAAGCAGATGCCTGAGATACTCCCATTGTGTCCTCTGTGGACATTGAAAGATCCCTATAGCTAATATAAGCAAAGTCAGGCATACCTTAGTATCCACTGGGATCAGCAATCCATGTCTCCCATAGGGGTGCAGATTAGGCTAACGCATGTCAACAGTTTCTTGGATGGTGCCCCTAACTGTATGGAACACGGTCCATAATGTCAGTGTTGGAAGGTGCATGAAACATTAACCATTGTAGGATAACCCAGCACCTCTGGGGCAGCATCATGCACAGTCAGACACAGATGCAGTAAGAAGATCCTCTTACAGATACACTTTTACTAATGTGGTGGCAAACCCTAACATTTCTTTAGTGGTATCCTTAATATGAACATGAGCATTCAGCTGAGTTCATCTCTGTGCAGTCCCACTGCAGAACATTTGCACTTTTATCAATCTAAAAGTGTGACTGCGACTTTAGATCAGAGCAGCAGTCATCTGTCTAAGCAATCAATAAAACATATTTGAAGACACAAACAGCTCCTGAGATTTCTTCAGTTTTAATAAATTGAGTTTAATAACTTCTGTAACTTTCAGCAGACTGCAAAAAATCAGGGTTTAGGTTCCCCTCTGAATAAGAACATTTCCAGGAAAATAGAAAGAAGCTACCTTGGAAATCAGAACCACCCCTACAGTGAATTGACACCATCCCTGATCCTAAAAAAACCAGAGATTTCCTTAGTTTATTGCTATTAACATTTATACTTTTATAAATTACTCTGCCATCTTGTTTTGTCTCATTATCATACACCGAGGGGCTCATTTTAATAATGATTATCATTATCAAGCCATTATATGGCCATTAGCATATCCTGCACCTGACCATACTGCTTGGCCTGTCTAACTTTTGGGTTCTGTGTTTCTGAATTGCACACACCCTGCATGTGGCCTCTTGCTAAACAAATACACTTAGCATAATACATGAAAGTTTTATGACTCTAGACCATTGTTTTTGTACAGTTTTTTTCTTTTGGGGTGCTGCAGTTCATCAGCCAGTACGATGAGCTACTTTTGGAATAATTTCATGCTGGATGGTATCTGCTGCATGTAGCTGCTGGAAGGCATTAGTGCATGCCCTGCCTGTGGTGCTACACTGTTACACCTGACTGTACCATACTAATGTGTGTCTCTGATATGTGTCTGAAGTGTTCCACTGTACACAACACACGCAAACATTGAGCAATACAAATACACAGCTGTGATACACTGAAACAAGCAGTTATAAGACATTGTCATGGTATGCATTGATTACTCCTTTTCTTCTGTACTTTGTCCAATAATTCATTATTACATGACAGTCCCCCATTTCATTGCACCCCATTATTATACTCTACCATTCAATCAGATACATATTTGCATAGAAAAGCACCTTCCCTGTTGTTTGCTCTTTGCAAGATTACCTGCTGCATAACATTGTACCATGTGACTGCCACTGTATCACAGTGATCGCCACTCAACATTGTGCAACTTAGTGAGGGGTCAGCACACATCATACATGCATATAACTTAGTAAAATGAAGTCTTGGCATTATATGTGGTGTTTACCACTATCTGCCTATCCATCAGTCTTTGTATCACAGCCAGATAGCTGTTGATGGTACAGCACATCATCTGTGCAGTAGAGCTCTGTGACTGCTGCAGCTGCTGCCATATTCTGCATTGCTTGTAGATGCATTAGAAATGTACATTCATGTGCATACCCATATGACTTATGATTCCACAACTTCTTCTGGTTAAAGCTAACAGGTTCCATTGGAGAGATGCTGATATTGGATATGAAATGGATCTTTGGGATATAATACAGGGTCTACTTCTAAAGCCATTTTTGTGCTTTCTGGGTTCCACACAGTAGGTGAAGGCTTATGTTGTTTCAGCTATCAGGAGATACAATTGCCAGATGAACACTCACATGCTGCTTGTTTTTATAACAGTTTCTTCAAAGATGACCCGAGATGGCATGGGGTGCCCAAATATGGGACTTTCTAGGTTATGTAGTGCTGATACCTCCTTACTAACTACTTGTTTATATTAGTTTTAATTATTCTCTCAAATTGACAAGATTCCACTCCATTTGATGTTTGCTTCTAAGTCTGTAAGCCTGGAATAAAAAATATGTCTACTCTATGTATACCTTTGCCCAAGTGATTTAGCCTCACTTCCCAGTCCTTCCTATTTTTGGTTCTGCTGACTGATGCAGTTTCTTATTGTTTGTAGCTGTTTTGTTGATGTTAATACTTTGTGACTTGGTGAACTCCTGTATTTGTCTCCTGATATAGCTTTGCTGAATTATTGTTTATGACTTTGTTCAGTCTACGTTTTAAATAGCTATGGGTTTTATTATGGCATTTATATCTGTCTGTACATGATTCTGCTACACTGTGTGCTGTTCCTAATGTTTTCTTGTATGTCTAGTTCATTCTCATTGTTTGCTCTAGGTCTGTCTTTTATTGCCACTATATCCAAGATATCTCTGTTGCTATGCTGTGATAATGTCTGTCTTAGGCAATGTGCAGTTTCTTTCTGTACTGTGCATACTTTGTCCAGTCTCTCTGTCACACTGAGTTGACTCTTGAAACTTTTTTATGCTTGCCTATCCAACTTGTTAGCATGTGCTGTCAAAAAATATGACTATGATACGTGGTAGCATTTCATGAGTTCATAGTCTAGTTATTAACTTTGAGCATTGTGCTATACTTAGCTGATAACATAAAGATCTGTAATATGCCATGTGTGCTTGTCTGTGTTTGTTTACATGCATGCTCATGTGCATATGCTTGTTTGTGCAGTTATGTACATCTTTGTTGAATGCTTTTGATTCATCCTGCCATCCATCCATCCATCCATCCATCCATCCATCCATCCATCCATCCATCCATCCATCCATCCATCCATCTATCCATCCATCCAATCATTCAGTCATCCATTCATCTATCCATCCATTTTCTGAAGCACATAATGTGCTGACTGTTACTGTGGAAGTAGACTGGGCAAGACAAACTGAAGTCCTTATGTCCAGCAACAATTTCCGGCTCATATTGGGGATGCCCAGGTGTTCGTTGACTACTTGAAAGATTTTTTCCAGGGATTCAGAAATGATGCATCCACAGTAGCAGCCAAGCCAATGCTGTTTACCATGAGTGAGCAACAAGCCATAAGCATCATTAACAGCGTATGCAGCCTCGCCAGTGTGCATGTTAATGAGCCACTTATCATGGCTGCAGTAGGGGTCCCATGGGGAGATTATGTTAGATCAATTCACAGTCACAGTAAAGTACAAGCCGCTGTTGTAAACATTGATTGACCACAAGCCTCTTAGGTTGGCACAAAACCACATAAATAAGGTGCTGATCTATTGTTGTAAGTCAAGGCTACATATATACAGATACATTTCTTTTAGATGTAAGTAAGGGAAGTGTGCCTAAGGGTGAGGGGGGTAGAGGAATTATTAGGGCCACAGAAACAAACAGAAATTTATAGAAGAATGCATAGGCCTCTTCTGGGTCAAAAGATCTCCCCCTTTTCTATCCCAACCAGCCACAGTAGCCACTGGCAAAGAGGTTCTCCTAACTCAGCTTGAATTTGGACTTCCAAAGCTTGCTACAACCTCCAAGAAAAGCACTGGCATACTCAGACAATTTCTAACAGCATCTGCTGATTCATTACAAATTTGCCTCTGTGTAAGTACTATTATATCACCCTAGAAAAAGCCAAATAGCTTCCCAAAAATTAGGCTCTAATCCGATGTTAGGACCCCCAACTCTACAAACTGCTCCATCTCCAGACATTAACTAACCTTTCAGCTACATGTCATGAAAAAAAAAATCTGCTCAGCAACTCTCATTACCCCTAGTACCAAAGTCCACAGCACTGCATATGTATTCTCCTGTCAGGCACCTACTCTTAGGCAAGTGCTCCCCATTGATCTAAAGGAAAGCCAAACTTACTCCAGATCTAGAATGCAACTTAAAAAGCACTTTTTTATCCAAGCCAAATACTCCTGCTTCAGCACAGGACATATCACCTAACACACTATCCCTGTCTTTTCACATCTATTAGATTTGCTGAAGGTTGACCAACTTTAAAGTAATATATTGTAGATTATACTATGCTTATTCACCAGAATGTACATATACAGTTTTATTTCTGTGTAACTAGTCTGTTACTGCTTACATTTCTGCATTTTTTTGTTTGAGAAATGTTTTGTATTTCACCTGAGCCAAGCCTGAAACTGGTCAATATTGATCAGTGTACTACTCTGGTAAACAAATATAAATAAATAAATAAAGAAATAAAGAAGTAAATAAAGAGATGACCAGATCAGAGATGCAGAACACAATGGAGAAGAGGGTATGGCAGATACACAGAGATGCCAATCTGAAGTATGTGAACTTAGAAACTGTGAAATTCAGATAGAATAGGTGAGATACAGAAAAGTAACAGGGAATACTGACCTAGAATAGGTAGAATACAGAAAAGTAAAAGGGAATACTGACCTACACCAGTTCTGACATCAGAATCTAATCAGTGTAATTGTATTATAATGCAAATGAAATGAAAAAACAGCTATTAAATCCTGAGAGGATTGAAACATCAATTAATTTCAGTTACATTTTACTCTGCATTTCCTTAACAAGTTGTGCTATAGAAGTAGTTACAGTCATGTTGTCAAGGAAACACATAGCAGGTGATTATGACACATTTACAGACTGGAAGCAGATAAAAGCATAAAGACATCAGGAGATTTGAGCCCATGACCTTCTGTACTAAGTCTTGACTAAAACTGCATTTATAAGGTGAGCCATAGAAGTGATTACACTAAAGTTGTCAGGGAAGGTCATAGCAGATGGCTGTCACACATTTTCAAACAAAAATGACAGGCCTGGAGGGATTTAAACCCATGATACTCAGCACTTTTCTGGAAAGATTTCAGGCCTACATAAACTGATAGCACTGCTGGTGATTCTCTGCTGGGTAGGGTTACCACCTGTCCCACTTTGCGAGGGACAGTCCCTCTTTGGGCAGTTGTGTTCTGACCAAAAATATTAAAAATGGCAAATGTCCTGAGATTGTAGGACATAATTATGTCCCATATTTTATGTAATAGTTGCATAAAATAGTTATTTCTGTATCTAAAATACCTAAATGTTACAAGAAACAGAATAAGCAACTAAACTGCTACAAGAATAAGCTTTTACTTAGGCAAAAAAGTAAAGTTCTATCCTTTGTACTGACCGTGGGTATATGTCGGCCTGTAAAATCTGATGTGTGTCCTGAAAATGTCCCACTTTGGCCATTTGAAAAGGTGGCAACCCTACTGCTGGGTGAGAAAAGTAAACCTATATATTTTTTTTCTGTGAGTGACAGAGCTGCTTTCTGTTTCATCTGCTCCATTTTGTTTTCTGTTTTAAGAAATCTGCTTGACCTGGTGTTTTTGTTCTATGTGGGATATAGACACATAAATTATCTAGGCTGCACATTTCACATGTTTTTTCATTGGTTAAATTGTTTATTTAGTGATATTTAAATACACAGTGAATTTCTGGGTCTTTGTCTTTTTCCTGGAAAGATTTAAAGCTTGCATAAACTAAAAGCACTGCTAGTGATTACTTGCTAGTTATTTTTACCACCAATCTTCTACTTAATTGATCTGCTTTTTAAACCTCGTGATTTTAAGCTACCCACCCATACTGTAAATTGAGCTTAATAAGCTCCTCCCTTTCTACACTGCTGTTGATATATTTAATTATTTGCCTTTCCCTGTGCTTATATTGAAAAAGTGCATTTTTCCTCTCATTGTCTGTTGTACTGATTTACTTGCTCTTTTTACTCTCTAGCAAGCACTTGTTTTTATATCAAGATGTCAGTGCAGTTTCCATTTAGGGCAGCACTGGGAGGTACCCTGGTCTGTTTAGGTTGGGGAAACACTTAGATTTCTGTGTGTAGTTTTTATTGGATGGAGGGCTTATTAATCAGCTTATCTTGTTTTTAGTGTCTTTATATAGTCTGTACAATTGAGTGGCTCTTGGCTCATTTATACAAAAGGAAGTACTTGTTTGAATAATTACACTTTTATAATATGTTAGTATACTAATATATCTGTATCTTTAAGTTTATTTGTGGTAGCACTTTGTATCTCTTTTGCTTGTGGTAGCATTTCACTCTGGGCACTCATTTACCATGCTTTTACATTAGGAGAACTGAGATTATTCATCTAGTGGCAGTAGTTGTTTACCTGGTCTATCTGAGCTGGGAAGCACATAAAAATGCTCTAAGTATTTTTTTGCACTTCTCTTATATACTGTGACTGTACTTTAGCAGTTTAAAAAAATGTACTATCTGCTGCTGCTTTAAGTAGTTAATTGCAGTGTATTACATCATATATGTTAGTTGCAGGACTGTTGTAGGTAGTTTGTGTAGTCTTGTCACACTTGGGCTCCAAACCAGCTTAATTCAACATTAAGAAGGTTTTTTCTGCACCCTTGTGGCAGACGTGCTAATCTGACTTGGGGATTGCTGGTGGAAGGCTTATTCTCTGCTTTTCATGATTGGTAGTTAGCTTAAAACTTATTTCTCTTTGTATTTAAGTCTCACATTTGCACAGTGCTGCTCTTCATGCAGCAGCAGTTAGCAGTACCCTGTATAGATGCAAAAGCATAGAAGCACAGTTTTTCTCTAAACAGCTGTCAGTGAAACCCTTCAAAGATTCTCTGGTGCTCTAGGAGTAACTCAGTTGTGCACTGAGCAGCACTGCCTTACTGATAACCTCAACCTATACAAAGTATAGGTTCATCTTGGAGTTTTGGCACTATCAGCACAATCCTGTCAAATTAGCCCATTCCCTTCCCTAACAAAACATATAGTAAGCCTGCTATCATGGATGGGCAGTTACCTATCATCTCTCTGGCCAGCCTGATAGATATGGGCATCCAGAGGCAATGTAGCAATTGTCACATGTATACTGGCAACCACTTACTCTGGAAACAAACAAATACTTTATGTGATAGATGTAGTTACACTATGAAATTGGAGGCAAGATTATCCTCACATAAGGACAAATCAAATGCTCAATTGGTCATCAGCACACACACACACACACACACACACACACACACACACACACACACACACACACACACACACACACACACACACACACACACACACACACACACACACACACACACGTCCCACGCTAAATAAAGACATGATACATAAACCCACATATACAGAGGTACTCACTAGTAACTTACAAAAAGATAAGAGGCCTCACAAATGGAAACAACTTACACACATAACAATGCAAGAAACAACCACAACATATAATAAGACATACATCAGTGTCTCAACAAATAAGCCCATAAGGTGTAACACCACAAAACATAATGTATTGGTAATCGGTGACTCCGTGAGACACACGGATGTTCCCCTCACCAGGCTGGATAAGGAGTGTGTACACTTAGCTGTCTGTCAGGTGCCAGGATCCATTAAGTCAGTCTATCATGCAAGTCACCAAAGCACAAGTACTGGTATGATTCTATCATAGTCCATGTGGGAGTGAATGACTTGAGATATACCTCACTGGACTACATGAAGAGACACATGACTGAGTTCTCAGATTATGTGTCACAGGCAGGTTAAGCAGCATTCTACCTTCTGCAAGGATGATGCCACAGTACAAACAAAATATGATTGAGTTTGACAATTAGCTTAGCTTCTGGTGTTAGTCCAAGAGTATCCATTTTTTGTTAGCCTGGGAAGGCATGGGTGACAGGCCATGCTACATTGTTAAGATAGTCTGCACCTGTCTCCTCCAGGCTTTTGGATATTGGCAAAGGCATTAGCCACACCTATTGTACCTTTTTTATGCAGTTTCAAAATAACCAACCTCCCAACATAACAAAATCCTCTGTAGATAAACTCTAGGTACTGCTGCTTAATGCTAGTAATTTAAAGAAGAAAATGCACTCTTGGAAGCACTCCTCACTTTGGAAGATGCTGACATCAGTGCCATCACCGAGACATGGTTCAAATGCATGAAAAAGACTCTGGCCATGCAGGGCTGCAATGCCTTGCATACATTCAAACCACAAACTGAGTTTAAAAGAAACAAAGGAGGAGGTGGTATCCACTTTCATTAAGGATAAGTACACCTTGAGACTGGTCAAACAGTATGACTCTCACGAACTACTCCATGCCCAATTAACTATAGGCAAAGCCCCCAACTACATCATAGCTAGCTATAGGTCCCCCACCATGAACCAGGAAAAGCATACCACATACCTGGACTTACTGAAGTCACTTGCCATACAGCCTAATACCTTAATCATGGGTGATTTTAATTATCCTATCATCGACTGAGAAACATACATGACCACAAACATGCTGCCTCAGAGGTTCCTGGACTTTGTCAAAGAAAATGCTCTGGAACAGCTAGTCAGTACACCCACAAGAGGCTCACATATCCTGGACATAGTACTTAGTAACATGGGAGAGCATTGCAACAACCATTCCCCCGTGTGATGTCCTCCCTGGTAAAATCAGACAATAAATAAGTCTTGTTTGATGTAATTATAAGCCAAATACCCCATCATGCTCAAAAATGCTCAAGAATTTTTCGAAGACAAATTACCTCCTAGTAAGTGATGGTATAAGAAGTTTCAAAGCCACGCAGAACCCAGATAACATAGACTCCTATGCAGAGGTGTACAACACTGCCCTGTATAACAACTTAAGCAGTTGTATAGAATCATCTGTACCTGACTGGATTAAAGCCAGGTCTTGCCAAAAAAAAAACAAGCTATTCTGGTGATTCCCTAGTATAAACAGGCTATCTAACAAGATAAAGAAACTATTGTCCAAGAACAAGAGGGAACTGGCTGAGCAGAAGTAGAAATCCCTCTCTAGCTTAAACAATCAAGTTAGAGATCTTCGCAAGTCCTTCAAAGCTAATTACAAAGCAAAATAGCCTCCCTAGCTGATAATCACAAGGCATTCTTTAACTACGTCCAAAATCTAAAAAGGAATACTCTGCTGAGTGAGTTGTGTATGGCATGATCCATACTCAACCAAAGGTAATAGTCAACCTGCTAGCTGACAGATTTGGAGGAAACTTCATCCCCCTGTCCTCTCCAGTCATCCCACAAAGTATACCTGACACCATTCCTCAGCCTATTATCTCAGAAGAGCAGGTCATCCCTTCGCTCTCCAAGGCCAAAACATGGCATCAATGGGACAAGACAGCATCCCAGGTTGCCTTTTAAACTGCTTAAAACATGACTTGGCAGACCTACTTGGATCCCTGTTTAACCACAGCCTTCAAACTGGCAATGCTCCGGTGGAATGAAGGACAGCAACAGTAATCCCTCTGCAAAAAGGGGACCATCGACAGACACTGGGAAGTATAGGGCCATAAACTTGACTAGCCTCATCTGCAAGGCCATGGAAAGAATTATTATGGACCTTATTAACAAGGACATAGGTAATCTCTAAACTCTGTACCCCACCCAGTTTGGATTTGTTAAAGGTAGATCATGCCTTTTAAATATGGCTGACTTCTTTGAGGCAATCACCAAGAACCTGGATGATGGAAACACAGTGCATACTGCCTACCTTGACCTAGCCAAGGCATTTTACACAATTTCCCACTCAGGTATTATAGAGAAAATCTCTCAATTGGGAATTAACCCCTACATTACCAGATGGTTCTCCAACAGGACACATATTGTCAAAGTGGATGACTTCACCTCTAGCAAAAGACTAGTCACCAGTGGTGCCACAGGGTTCGGTACTGGGTCTCTTACTGCTTGAAATTTATTTTTCAGGGGTCCCAGCAAATGTGGACAGCCTGTGGCTGATCAAGTTCACTGACAATTTCAAATTGGGAGCAATTATTGAGTCCCCAATGATGTACTACACTGCAGACAGGGTAAACACAGGCAAATGACTGGTCCCAAAGCCACATATTAAAGCTAAATCAAAAACTGCATTATTATTCCCTTTGGAAAAGCTGACATTCCTGCTAATTACAGTATAGACAGCACCTCCTAAGTGTAGACACAATGTTATGTAATCTGGGTGCTCAGGTTGATAGCAATCTGAACTTTGACCCTCATATATCCACAGTATTAAGGAAATCCTTGCATGTGGCACATCTTATAAGTAAAAGAATCACATCTAGCTCTAACAATGTTATAATTCCATTATACTCATCCTCATTAGAGCAATAATTGAGTACAATGATCCCTTTTGGATGTACCTCGCCAGACACCTGAAATAATTGGAGAGACCACAGAGGTTTCTCACCAAAGAATTACAGGCTATGCAAAACAATTCTTACACAGAAAGGCTTAAAGCCCTGTCACTGTATTCTGTCTCATACAGGTTCCTAAGGGGTGACCTGTGCCTTGCTTACAGGTCAGTCTCTGACCTGGCCCTGATGAAAATGCCACACTTTTATAAATCAAACTTCAAGAAGGGCACTCGCTCCAGGGATCTTACCCCAACCTCTAACATGAACAAGTCATGCTGGAGAGATAGATACATCTCATAGAGACTGGCACTTCTCTGGAGCAAGCTTCCAATTCATGTGAAACAGAGCCCCTCCCTGACCGTGTTCAAACGTAACCTAGATCAATGGATGGGTGACCATAAATTCATTCCTGGGGTGGTGCCCATGTCCCTCCTAGACAGAGGAAGTTAGTATCAACTGCTATAAACTGCTACCTCTGTCAACTGCATTCACCTAACCACTGACAACTGAGGCAATTTGAGATAAATATGGCTAGGCTTGCAAAGGCTCTTGGGCTATTAGCTTAGTAACCTTTTATGCCCCTATGAGCCTATAACCAAACACTGCATTAACAAATTAGCCACAGCAACAGTCATACAGAATGTGCTAAGGAACACACAGTAGGTGAGTGTTACACATTTACAGAATGGAAGCAGACAAACAGTGCATTCATCCTTAAAAGGATTTGAACTCTTCACTTTATACACTAAAACTGCTCAACTCATACCAGCAACAAATTGATCTAGGTAAGCACACCATCCAAAAGCATAAGTTTTACCCCATTTTTATGAGCACATTGTAGTACAACTGTACTTGGCTTATTTGCATGAATGCTGGCAGCTGATGCCAGAATACGTACTACACAACATTGTTTTGACATCATTATTGCTATACAATGAACAATGCCATTTCTCATCTGTTGTAAATGGACATCAATGGTGCTCTTCATGACCCATCGTCACAGTACAAATAAAAAAGGTAAGTGATTTGGAAGCCTTTTTGGCATGTTTATGTAGAGTTTATCAATTTTTTATCAGATTAAAGGCTGAAAACTGGAGTATAGGAAGGACGTGAAAAGGGGAAGGAAGCAAGCAGAAGAGAAAGTGAGCAAATAAGGAATGAGCCAGATGGATGTGGATTAGGAGGGAACTACCTTTTTTTTTTTTTGTGGGATAGTTGCCCATTTTGTTTTTTATGAAGAGAAGGTAAAGGTGGGAAAGGAAGGTAACAAAGTAAGAGGAAGGTAAGAAGGTTTGAATAGGAAGCAAGGGAAGACAGACCTTGCTGAAGGATGTAGGGTAAACAAATGAGGATAGGGAAACAATGATGAAGGAGTCATCAGAGAAAAATAGGGAGGATACTTGTAAGGACAAGAGTGTATAACCAACAAGGATGGGCATGGACAGAAAAGGGAAAGGAACATCAGTTTGAGGGATAGGACTGGATGTTTGTAGCTGTAGTCTCTGACAACTGAGGTCTATTGGGTGATTACTTATAACCCTGGGTACTGTCACCACTCGGACCAGGCTCAGATGGTGGTGCCAATGCTAGACAGGGATGCAAATCAATGAGTCACCAGACCATGTTCTCCATTTGGCCAATGCAGACATCCAACCTTCTGTTGATGATATCACAATAATATCTGCTGGCTGCAGATTGGTGATAAAGGCATCACCTCCAATTATACTGCTAGTGGTGGGTAAAAACTGTACCAACTTTTGGTGCAGGGCTACCTCATGCAGGCAGTGCAGCTGGGCAAGAGGTGTGGAAACAACTGTGCCTGGCTGGGAGCCAGATGTGCTGGCAGCCTTCACAGGTGGTGGTGCTACTACTACTGCTGTCAGTTGTGGGAGGAGGCAACAAGTCCACCATGGGATGGGTGTAGTTTGCTATGCTGCTGCATATAATACTAAACAAAATGTTGAGAAATAAAAAATGAACAAAATAAATGCTGTATGTAAGAGAAAGGATGGGGAGAAAAAGGGTGATTAAAGAGAACTACAAATACAATGAAAAACCGAAGTTTGAACTCTGATACAGTTAACATAATAGACGTGCTGAACCAGTTAATACTTAGTTTCATAGTTTCATAGTATAGTACTAGGCTATCTGCCCTGGGGCATTTGTAAGCCTAGCCATAGTGATGTGGCTTTTGCCACCCCATGAAATGGTACAAAAATGTACAGAATAAATCTAGAATACTGTGCCTCTGTCTAGTAGTGACACAATGAAGGTCCCCTTATATAATAGAATTAGTTTACTGTGCCCCTGTCTAGCAGTGACACAGATGTGACCCCTGGGGTAAACTTACGATCTCCCATCCACTCATCAAGATTTCTCTTGAAGAGAGGCAATGAGGGGATCTGCCTAATACGAACTGGGATCCTGTTCCAAAGCATGGGAAGCCTCTGGGTTATGAATCTATCCCTCCAGCATGTCCTATTCATACTTGTGCCGAGGTTTAAGTCTTTAGCTCTCGTGGTCCTGATGGATTTGGATTTTTTGAGGTGGAGCATGTCCATCAGATCCTGATTGGACATGGCCTTGTACGTCAGGCAGAGATCACCTCTGAGCAAGCGGTATGCTACTGAATAGAGCTGAAGTTTCTTTAATCTGGCAGAATAAGACATATGTTGGAGACCCTTGATCCTTTTGGTGAGGTACTTTTGTGGTCTCTCCAGCTGTTGCAAATGCTGGGTGAGGTACATACCAAATGGGGCATTGTACTCAATCATGGGTCTGATGAGGGAGGAATATAGGGGTACAATGACATCCTTGGATCTGGATGTGAATCCCTTCATGATGAGGTGTGCAAGGTAGAATGTTTTTCTAACCACTTTGGCAACGTGGGTGTCAAATGAGAGGTCACTGTCTACTTGGGTCCCTAGGTCTCTGATTACTTTTACCATACTCAGTGGGTTGCTGTCTATGTGATAGTTTGTGGGTACTTTGTTTTTTCCAAAAGGGATGACTATACATTTTTGGCATTTAGTTTAAGGCCGTGACTATGGCACCAGTTGTCCGTTTCAGTGAGGCCTTTTGTAGGATGTGTGTGTCTGCTGGTGTATCGACTATGGCACCTAGTTTGCAGTCATCTGCGAACTTTGTCAGCCACAGCCCTCCCATGTTTGCTTTAACATCTGAGAAATAAATGCCGAACAAGAGGGTCCCAGGACAGATCCCTGTGGGACACCACTTGTGACTGGTTTTGAGTCTGACATTGCTCCAGCGATGTTAACTTTATGGGTTCTGTCCTTTAGCCAGTTTGCAACCCATCTAGTGACATAAGGGTTTACTTTTAAGCTGTTTAGCTTATCTATGATGCCTGAGTGGGGTATTGTGTCGAAGGCCTTAGCCAAGTCCAGGTATGCTGTATGGACTGCTTTGCCCTCATCAATGGCTCTAGTGACTGTTTCGAAAAAGTCAACCAGGTTTAAAAGGCAGGATTTGCCCTTTACAAAGCCGAACTGGGTGGGGTCAAGAGTCTGTAGGTCCCCTATGTCTCTGTTTATGAGTTCCATAATGATTCTTTCCATAGCTTTGCAGACCAGGCTAGTTAATGAATTTCGGAAGCCTGCTTGCATATATGCATGGGAGGGAGGGGGATCTGAACCAACTGCCATCATTATCTTCAATCAGACTGACAAAAGGATTAATGAGGGGAGCTATTCAGACAGAACAACAGGTGCCAGTGGGCAGATGTCTATGACTAGTGTACATATACAAAGCAAACATGCTGCTTAGATATGAATATTTCAGTCACAGGTTACAGGTAAAGGAAAGCAACACCTATTTATATATTGGAAAATACCCACCAAACTACTAATGATGTTCTTGCATATGTGGGACATGCAATATTGCAGTGATACTAATGAGGAAGAAAAGTGTATACGGGCTATTTTTCATGATAACACAACTGTGGAGCTGGATTGAACCCACAGACATTCTCATTGTGTGAGACCACAGCCTTAACATTCATGACCCACTTGCTAATCTCTACAGGAGAAGGCATGCAGAAACATGGTTCTAACATTACACATATTGTTACCTTTGAACTATGCCAGTACTGAAAGATTTGGTATTTGGGTATGAAAGTTATACTTATTGTTTGATCCCCTTTACTATTAATATTAAAAGCCAGACATTGTGGTGATGCATACTCACCCAATGCTCTCATAGGTGTTCCAATCTGCTTCAGTACAGCTGACTACTCCTTTCAGTCTCTCTGGGGGCTCCAGGCATAAAGAGGGCATAATGTAAAATGTATAGATGGCAGGTTATTTGCATAGCTAAAATAAGTTATAATTACAGTGTGAGGTGGTGACTGCTGTTTAACTTTATCCTGTCATTGTCATAGCAGGTCAGGATTGCAGGACCTCTTGTCACTGCACTGATGATGGCATTGTTCCCCTCTACATGGGATGCCAGTAGCATTGGTGACAGCCTTGCCCAAACTATTCAAGGCAACATGCTGCACAGTCCTCCTGCAGTAGTCTCTTGCTGTACACTTTATGGAGGATGTCCAGGAAAATGTTGGACTCCTCCTCACACCACCTCTGTGTTCTATAGCAGCACTACAGTCTTTCTCTAGCACTGATATCTCACCTTTAAGAAGCTCAGAGAAAAGCAACAAAGAACTGTCACCCAAAACAGTTATTGTGTGTCACTTCTTCTGCACAATTAAGGGCATTATGGGTACCTCATTTTCACGACAATGGCAAACTGAGAAAATATAGGTACTGTATTATTATGGTTCCAGTGACACTTTAAGGTTTGAAACATCTCAGTCCTCCATTTCTATGTATGCTGTTGAGACTGCACACACTACAGTAGTTCCATCTGCCAGTGGCTAAATATGGCATGACTATTCCTGCATCTCTAACTTCATGCTATCAACAGGGTGTGTAAACAGCATCATGTAGAAATCTGTTAGGGATCCAGGTGTGTAAACAGCATCATGTAGAAATCTGTCAGGGATCCAGATGTGTAAACAGCATCATGTAGAAATATGCCAGAGATCCAGGTGTGTAAACAGCATCATGTAGAAATCTGTCAGGGATCCAGGTGTGTAAACAGCATCATGTAGAAATCTTTCAGGGATCCAGGTGTGTAAACAGCATCATGTAGAAATCTTTCAGGGATCCAGGTGTGTAAACAGCATCATGTAGAAATCTGCCAGAGATCCAGGTGTGTAAACAGCATCATGTAGAAATCTGTCAGGGATCCAGGTATGTAAACAGTATCATGTAAAAATCGGTCAGGGATCCAGGTGTGTGAACATCATCATGTAGAAATCTGTCAGGGATCCAGGTGTATGAACAGCATCATGTAGAAATCTGTCAGGGATCCAGGTGTGTAAACAGCATCATGTAGAAATCTGTCAGGGATCCAGGTGTGAAAACAGTATAATGTAGAAATCTGTCAGGGATCCAGGTGTGTGAACAGCATCATATAGAAATCTGTCAGGGATCCAGGTGTGTAAACTGCATTATGTAGAAATCTGTCAGGGATCCAGGTGTGTAAACAGCATCATGTAGAAATCTGTCAGGGATCCAGGTGTGTAAACAGCATCATGTAGAAATCTGTCAGGGATCTAGGTGTGTAAACAGCATCATGTAGAAATCTGTCAGGGATCCAGGTGTGAAAACAGTATAATGTAGAAATCTGTCAGGGATCCAGGTGTGTGAACAGCATCATATAGAAATCTGTCAGGGATCCAGGTGTGTAAACAGCATCATGTAGAAATCTGTCAAGGATCCAGGTGTGTAAACAGCATCATGTAAAAATCAGTCAGGGATCCAGGTGTGTGAACATCATCATGTAGAAATCTGTCAGGGATCCAGGTGTATGAACAGCATCATGTAGAAATCTGTCAGGGATCCAGGTGTGTAAACAGCATCATGTAGAAATCTGTCAGGGATCCAGGTGTGTAAACAGCATCATGTAGAAATCTGTATTATGTCTAACAGTTGTGGTCATCACACAAACTGAGTGATTCAGAAATAATAATGAGCCAAACCCTAATTAGCATAATCATCACACCCCAGAGGAGAATCTACAAAATATAATTGCATTGAGAACCATAGAACTTTACTACACTACAAGATAATTTATTTTATTTATTTACATTTGTTTACCGGGAAAGTCCGACTGGACTCAGGTCCATTTTCAGTGGAGGCCCTGGGAAAAAATCTCCAGAGTACAATAGAATGCAGTACATGAAAGAACAAAATATAGAATATGCAATTAATTTTAATACATAATAGGTTAGAAGTTAACAGTTTTAGTTAGACAGTACCGTAGACAGTCATTGAGGTACATAGTAAAAACAGTGAGGTACATAGTCGAAAACTTGAAAAAAATATATATATATATTTTTTTACCCAGTATCTGGGTTTACAAGCTTTTTAGGGCAAATCTGTTTATACTTATCTGAACATGTGACACACAATAAGATTGGTATGAATTAACCTGGAGTGTAACATGAGCATAGCCAGTTAGTTAAGTAGTGGGTTTTAAGGAGTTATTTTGAAATGATTGAAGGAGGTGGTAGATGTATATGGATTGGTAGTGTGTTCCAGGTTTTGGCAATGGTGCTGGCAAAGAGTGATTTACCAGCATTGCTTTTATGTTGGATGACATTTATTAGGTTCTGGCTGTTAGATCGTAGGGTTCTAGTGGGAATGTGGGGCTGTATTAAATGCTGAAGTGCTGAGGTTAACTCAGGGAGGTAGTAGAGCTTGTGAGCTATGAGAGTTGATTGAGCATGAGTGTATGAGGCAACTCAAGCCAGTTAAGCTGTTTTAGGGACAGACAGTGGTAGGACCTGTAAGAAGCATCAGAAGCAAAATTGGCAATCTATTATAGCAAGATTCCATTTTATTTAGTTCAGTTTGCCGTTGATTAATCAAGATGGGAGAGGCGTAGAGGAGGGTGGATAGGAGATGAGTCCTAGCGATGGTAACTTTCGTAGGCTTAGTCATAAACTGTTTGTTCCTGTAGAGAAGGCCTAGCTTTTTATTGACTTTCTTGATGGTTTGTGCTATGTGGATGTCAAATTTCACGTTATTGTCTATCTCTACGGCTAGCAGTTTAGTGTGTGTGTGGTTGGACTAATTTGCGTGTTTTCTTTGGAGTTGATGATGAAGTTGTTGCTCAGAGGAGATCTACCTGGGCCAAAGAGAATTAGTTTGTTTTTGTTGGGGTTAAGAAGAAGTTTGATATTAGTGAACCAGGTTTCGGCTAGGGTGAAGGTGTTTTGGGTTAGGGTTTGTAGTTCACTTAGGGTGGGGGTGGCATATATAAGGGTGGTGTCGTCAGTATATTGTACTACTGAGGCCGTTGGTAAGGATGAAGATATCTAGTTAGTAAACAGAGAAAACAACAGAGGGCCGAGGATAGACCCTTGAGGTACTCCTATAGTTACTGGTAGCAATGGGGACAATTGGTCTTGCCATAGGACAGCTTGCTGTCGATCTGACAAATAGCCGTTAAACCATGACACAGATGAGGGACTTATATTTAGGGTAGATAGAGCTGCAAGAAGCATGCTGTGGTTTACCATGTCAAAGGCTTTTGATAAGTCTAAGAATATGGAAGAAGTGAATAGACCTTTGTTTCTCTGGTGCTTAACAATGTTGGTAAATGATAATAATGCTGTTATGGTGCTGTGCGAAGGTCTAAAGCCATACTGGGATATGGAGAGTAGGTTGTTATTCTGGAGGTATTGCATAAGTTGAGTATGAACTACTCTTTCTAATATTTTGGATAACGGTGGTAAGATAGCTAAAGGGCGATAGTTGGTAAGTTCTAAGGAGTTACCTCCTTTGTGCAGTGGGATGATATGGGAGGTTTTCCAAGAGGCTGGCACTTTGCATTCTGACAAAAATCTAGTAATGAGAATAGAGACTAGATAGGCTATAGCTTCAGCTGATATTTGAAGGAAGTCTGCTGGTAGTTTATCAGCTGCTAGAGTGGTTGGTTTAAGTTTCTTAAGGAGTTTAGAAATTGCCTTGGTAGACACGGGGTGAAGTTGAAAACCGGGGGTATTGTTTTGTGTATCGAGGTGGGTTGTGGTAGTTATTGGTGTGGGTGGGGTGGGTTGTACTATTATTTCTGCACTGGCAAGGGTCTGGGCTGTTTCGGTGAAGAATTTATTAAATTGTGTGGGTATATTTTCATGATTATTTGGTAGCACAGGGATTGGTGTAGTGGACTTTTCTGGGTGCAGTATAGAATTTATTGTGTTCCAGAATTTTTGGGAGTTATGAGCATATTTTTCTTGTAGGTTTTGATAGTAGTTAGATTTGTCTAGTTTGATATGTTTTTTGGCTTTGTTCTAGAGCTGCAGGTAATTTTGTCTTAAGCTAGTGGTTTTGTTTTTTTGATATTGAGACCAGGTGTTGTCCCTTTCTTTCATTATAGTTTTAGTGGGATTTGTTAGTCATGGGACATAATTAGTTTTTATTCTAATGGTCCGGGAGGGTGCATATTAGTCCAAGATTTTTAGGAAGGTTGTGTTGAAGTATTCAACTGCTTTGTCTAGAGCTGATTACACTGGTACAAGAGTTTGATTTCTGCTAAAGTTGATTTTGAAGACAAATTCTTCTGGCTATAATGTCTGATTGTATAAGGTAGGTGCTGCTTCTTATAAATTCATTCCTTTGTACAATGGTTACTTTTGACTGTTCTTTACCCTGCTGCCTACACAGGATTTCAGTTTGTCAGTGTTTTTAAATGAGCTACTCAAAGGTTCTTGAAGGGTAGATTGCAAAGGTACTGAATTTGGTAGCCTACATGACTGTTAAGATAGATGGGAGACACACCCCTAAGATCATATTCAGAGGCAGGGTAGGTGAGTTAGGGTTAGGGCGCGGGTGAGGTGAGTGTGTATCTGTATCTGTAGTGTTACATGTCTTGCAAATGTGTCATTAGCCACAGTCTCTGTAACTGTGTATTGTAATGGTCATGTACTCTTGGTCAGTTACACTTCTGTAATTGTTCTGTGGGAAATCTGTGCTCAGTACATCTGCATGCCTGACATTTATGTAAAAATTATGGATGCAGATATGTAACTGTCAGGCACAACTACAGCATACTCTTTGGCCAAAGAGGATAATAGTAGAGTAAGAATTTGTAAGGCCCATGCAGGAACAAGGTTACTAATTCCACTGTTTTCCATAAACCAGACTCATACATACGTACTAGACAGGTCTATATCAGAACAGCGAAGTTTCAAAACTTTGAATGTTCTAATATCGAACCCTATTCAGCGAAAGCTGAAAACATCGAACATACAGAACAGCAATTTTTTTTCCTAGGGAAAAAATTTGCTGTTCCAAAACACATACACACAACACAAGCACACCAAACAAACAGCAATCCACACACATGCACCTAAATTCTTACACCTAACCTTGCACTAAACTATACACACACCACTAAGTATTCACTTATCTTAACCCAAACTCTAACCCTAAGGTTCGTCACTATCGCACACTCACCTCACCCGCGCCCTAACCCTAACTCACCTACCCTGCCCTAACCCTCACATCCACTCAATCGCACACTTACCTGACCCGCACCCTAACCCTAACTCACCTAACCCACCCTAACCCTCACGTCCACACAATCGCACACATACCTAACCCACACCCTAACTACCCTAACCCACACTTACCTGAACCCAAACCGTAACTTTCCACCACAGCACTGAAAATGCCTAAGCAACAGAAACGGACAACCAAATTCTTTCCCTAGGAAAAAATTAAGTTTTCTGTTGCTTTGATATTTTCAGCTTTCGCTGAATATGGTTCGATATTAGAACATTCAAAGTTTTGAAACTTTTATGTTCTAATATAGACCCGTACTTGACTAGCTTCCTTTTAAGCTAAGCCACATTCCGTTTCAAAGGTGAGAATCAAACCTTGTGTCTGTGAAGTAAACATCTCAGATATTGTAACAAGTCCCAAACAACAGAAAAATACCTAAAAAACAGGACACACAGAGAAAAAAAAATATTTAAAAAAAAAACTACATCTGCTGTTCAGTCTGGATCTACCCATAAGCACATATTCTGCTATGATGAGAATGAGGTGATACTACAGGCCATCTATCTCCATGGCCTATGGCTCTTTGATGTCCATGCAGCTGACCAGCCCCACCATGACTTTGCCAAGATAGTCAGCAGTGTCAATGTGGTGGATGATCAGGACTGTGCTTAGAATTGGTCCACTGCAGGGCCACAGATATGGTCTGTAGTGCCACTGACAGAGCAGAAGCCATGGTACAGGGACATAGGGCAACAGGTGGTGGACTGTCAACTGAACCACCTCTTATAAAGATGGAGGAGTTCCTAGTCTCTCATAAAGACAGTAACACCTCCAGAGAGTCTCACAGTGTAGTGATAGATGTTGGAGCAGAGATGGATATGCCCTCAGGTATGTAGTCCTGTTTTGGTGTATCACTAGCTGCAATTCTTCTTTACCTCTTAGTCAGTATAAACATCATTAGATTTGTATGGTTTATTCTATACAGGTACATTGTGGCTCTCACAGGCATGATCATCTACATAAAATATGGCAAGGACTATCAGTTTTTATTATGCTTATAGTCATAAACTTATCAGTTGCATGTGTAATTGCAGTGTTGTGTCATGCTTACACTGGATATTTTTTGCTCTGGTGTATTCACAGGTGATTCTTTATCTGACACTAGCACTGTAGTACTGCTCACATCTGATGTTGGAAGATTTGTAGCCTCTGATAATGGTACCAGAGATGAGCTGATACAGTAACGGGAGGCAGAGTGTGTGTTTGACAGAGAAAGTATGAATACTGCATTCTCTGTACAGATCATGGATATAGTCTCTTTGTCCGTGGATACCCAGACCACACCAACACCAGAGAGAAGACAGGTTGATGAGGACACTATCAAGCAAGGAAGTGTGCTTGCCCACAGTAGATAGATGTCGGAATCTAGAATAAAACAAAATAAGAGTTCCAGATGTCAGAATCTACCCCTAGTACTCATGGGCAGGGAGGTCTACACTGGGGCTGCTGGTAATGGAGCTCACTGGAGACATGGCTACCATCATCTCTCAGAGCATGAAGTGTCAGTGGTTGCAACCACTGGTTTGTGAAGGGTCATTATTGAGGCACAAGCTACTGCCTTCACAGCCATGGCAGAGATAGTGAGGGCAATCGAAGACATTCATGCTGACCTACCAGAGTGCATGTCCCACATGTGTTTCCTTGGATAAACTGAATCACACACTGGAATGGGTCATGTCTTCTTTGGCTTGCCTACCAAGAGTGAGGCGCCATCATCATAGCTGGTCATCTACTACACTGACAGATGTTAGCCAACATGTCTGTGGACATGTGAAACTGCACTCCTGCACAGGTAGCACTTCATAGCAGCATCTATTGTGAATGTGTCTACACCCAGGAGAGGATGTCCCCATGGTCATGACAGTTATCATGCAGGCAAATCTCTTAGCAGACAGTGGCCAAGGTCATGTAATACACCAGCATTTAGCCAGGGTCATGGTACAGCCAGTGCAACTCCTGACAGAGACAAGTTTCATTTGTGGGGGTATGTATGAACCCTCTGACATGCATACCTTGGAACACTGGAGTGGGCACCCACAGTGCTGCCACCAACTGCTGTGGGTCTGTCCCTGCAGAGACGTGCAGTCTCACACACACACACGCACACACACACACACACACACACACACACATATATATATATATATATATATATATATATATATAGCTACACACACACACACATGTGCATACACACACACACACACACACACACACACACATATCTATATATATATATATATATATATATATATATATATATATATATATATACACACACACACATGCGCATACACATACACACACACACACACACCCATACACACACACACACACACACACACACACACACACACACACACACATAAATACACACGTGCATACACACATGCACACACGTCCACTCACACATCCGCACACACACATCACAATATCCCCCACACATCCAGTGATCCTTTCCCTTCTCCACATTAACTCCCCCATACCGATTCTAATACTTCCCATAAAAGCATTTTTTTTATACACCTCAGAACCCATACTTTCCTGTGAAAGACATGCACTCCTGTGCTCCCTTCTCCACCTGCATAAACAATGATTACTGTGTACTACACTTTGTACATTGTTAATTAGGTTACCTGTGTTTGATGCACAATATTGCCAGCTTACACATGGGTAAGCACAGCCTGGTGTTTTTGCATGCATCGTATTTACAGTAGTATATGTGCTTACCTCTTGTTTACTATGTATTGAGGCTATGTGCAATCCTCTGCCTCTTTGCTAGTGCCACAGCATACTGTGTCTGACTCTGTCAGGCATGATTATCACCTGCTGTTGGCTCCTCCTCTGACACCTTATCTGTCTCAGATCCAGTGCCTGTTGTGCAGGGAACTAATGGCCCCTATAAAAGCCCTCCTGCCTCCTAAGTATAATATTGTGTAACACTGCACACACAATCAGTATTTAGGCACACATAGCAGGATCATGCTGCAGGGCGCCATCAGAGGATTCATGACAGAAAAAGCTTGCTCTCAGCAGCCCAAGCACATGCTCATTAATATTTGTAGTTTGTGATAGTCATGATTATACCCCTGATCTGTTCGACTGTGGGGATTTCTTTTGGGTGTCAGGGCATATAAGACATCTCCAACAAGATGCTCCTGTGGGAAGTAACCCTCACAAACCATTGGTATAGTTCACATGTACTATATGTGAGAGTCACAAAAATGCCTTGGTGGCCTGCAAACATATTTTAGATGATAACCCATGCATGAAAGGTCATCTGGCAATTGATGGAGTGATGCTATTTGTGTTTCATGTATGTCCTTCCCATTTCACCCAGTGAGACATTTATTTCAGTATGGAATAGTCTATGGCCCCCAGTACCTCATGGCAATTGGATATATCACAGAAATCCCATATGGTGTTGGGTGTATGTGGGAACCACATATGCTCCTACATATGGCATCAATAAATTGATGGTGTATTCTTGAGGAAGCAGCCTGAGATATCCTCATTGTGTCCCCAGGGGTTTGGTGAAAGGTTCCTGTAGCTAATATACCTAAATCCACACATACTTTGGTATGCAGTGGGATAGGTACTTCGGTCCTCCCATGGGGCTGTGGATGAGGCTGACACATTCCATGATTTGTTGAATGGTATCTCTATCAATTGGTACCAGTCCATAATACTGGTGTTAAGGGTGGATAGATGTTTCAGTGTCTCCTGGGGTGATGTCACATACCATCAGGCATAGCAGCTGCAATGATAGCCTCTTGCAGCTTCACATTTACTGTGGTTGTGGTAACCTGTAAAACAATTCCATTTTTTATTCCATCTCAGCACGGGTATATGGATGAGTTCAGATATACATCTGGCACAGTAACATTGTGAGGCATTTCAACATTTTTGAATTGCTTTGCCATCATATTTTTCCTCATTATCATACCTGGTTCCTCATTATACAGTCATGTGCATACAGCATGGATGACCACATTGTTTGGACTTGTCATGTTGTGTAGCTTAGATTTCTGACTCATACACAACTTGTGCATGGTCACTTATAATGCAACTTCACTTTGTATGATGCAGTATTTTGGCTGATAATCTCCCCAACATGGCCAGGGCCTACCCTAGGCTTCTCCCAGTAGGCTGTACATGGACAAATCCAGAGGGTATTCTCACTAGGTGCCCAAAGTACCTTAGATGTCTTATCTTGATCTGGAAGGGTAGTGCTCATCCTCCACTCTACTGAGTTCCTTATTCAGTTATGGAAAATGACTTAGTCACCCTGTTAGGGAACCTCGTGTTTGCCATTTGTATACCTGATCGCATCATTTTCAGTCAACATGCTATTCTAATGAGCACAGGAGATACAGACTGGCTGGTACACTTACCTCATCACCACAGACCACTGAAATGCATGCAAAGCATATGTCACAGCTGCACCCATCCAGTGGTCAGTCTCCTGACTGCTTCTAGCTTCACTCATGAACAATATCCAGAGATATTTAAAACACCACTATTTGAGGTTGCAGCTTCTCCCTCACTCATATACAACAATCCACTCTCTTCTGGTAAAGAACCATGATCTGGTATGTGAAGGTGCTCATACTCATGCCAGTTACTTCACACAGAAGAAGAAAACTGCTCCAATGTGGTTTGGAGATCACAATCACTTGAGGCTTGTAAACAGTAGATCTCCAACCCTTACATCCTCATCTATTATACTTTCAATATCTTAGTTATGTATTGATATCATGACCATAAAAATCACAGAAATGAGGGAAGACTAGTGCCACCCTTGGCTGCATACCGCTCCCACCCTAAATGTATTAAACATAACATGAGACATGCACTTAGTTCTCAAACAGAAGAACTGAATGGCACACATCTGTGGCTACAGAATGCCATGCTCTTCTAATACCTCCCACAAGACATTCCAGGATATGCAGCCATATGTCTTCTCTAGGTTCATAAAGTTCTGATACACTCCCTCAACCTCTCCAGTACCGGAACAAGAGGAAAGTGTGGAGTCACTATTTCAAAGAAAGGAGGGAATGTGTGGTGCTCCACCTGCTTCAAAGACAGGTGTGTTGATATGGAAGGTTGAGGAGTGTGATTCCCCTATAATAGGAACAAACCCATCTATCCGTCTTTTTCAAAATGTTGGAGTACAACCCCAGTTTGCCTGTCCAGACTACTGACCCCACCTTCCATGCAGTATTGAAAAAGCACATTGACCACATCATTCTAGCAATTTTCAGTGCCTGCAGCATTCTGGCTGAATCTCAACTACTTACTTGTCATATCAGATTTAAAGACCCTCCTGCCAGCATTGCATTAAAGTGTTTTTTTTCTTTAACTTGACTCCTTCTTTCACCACTGGTGTCCATCAGCAAGTCCAAGGATCACTGCCATGACAAGCACAATCATCTTTTGGTCACAGTTCCTTGGTGCTGCCTCAGTAGGGTCCATTCAGATCCCTTGTCGATGACTTCCTATAGAGCAAGGGAGAGGCTTTTATGGAGGCGGAAAGCTGAAGTTCTATAGTATTGAAGCATCTAGTATTCATTCCCAGGCCATCATCCATATATGTTTGGGTTTCCTGGGTCTCTGGGTCTGTCCAGCTTTCACTAATATATCTGTGCCAACACAGCACCAATTGATGATCAGTTGACAGCTCAGCACCTCTCTTATAGGTTCATAGGCTCATGCTAGGCTATCTTCCCTAGGGCATTTATAAGCCTAGCCAGAGTGTGTTTGGCTTTCGCCACCCATTTTAAATTAATTTTGCTATGCCCTTTTTCGAGGGTAGTATACTGTGCCTCTGTCTAACAGTGACACAGAAGTGATACCCGGGGTAAATCTATGATCTCCCATCCACTCATCAAGATTTCTCTTGAAGAGAGTCAATGAGGGACTCTGCCTAACCTGGACTGGGATTTTATTCCAGAGTGAAGGGAGCCTCTGGGTTATGAATCTGTCCCTCCAGCATGTCCTATTTATTTCAGTGCTGAGGTTCAAGTCTCTTGACCGCATAGCTCGATGAGATTTGGATTTTCTGAGGTGCAGCATGTCCATTAATTCCGGGTTGGACATGGCTTTATACGTCAGGCACAGATCGCCTCTGAGCAGGGTATCTGGAACATATGGTCTCAGGTCACATGACACAACTAAAAAGCTAATCATCAACCTTAGATGAAAGATAGTCTGGTCCTAGGCATACCTATGAGTAGCCTTATAATTGGACATGGTGTTTGTTATGAACAATCCATGACCATTAGTAATCTACCACCTAGGTTTAGATTAAGCTCTGTCTCCCACTCATGCTCATCCTGGTATCTCCATCATTCCCCACATGAGTAAAGTTTCCCAGTGGGACTACAGAGGCAGTAGGTGGTACAGCATCCAAGTACTACACCCTTGTTTTCCAAAATGCAGTGTGCCTCAAGTAGCTGTTAGATGCATATGGGTAAGCAACAGTCAGGATATTACTTTCTACAACTCCATCTCAAAGAGGTGACAGTGTATTACTTACTTTTATAAACTCCAACTATATGGTATACAGCCAGGGACTTAGAAGTATCACCGCAACCACCTATGACCTCTCCTGTGGGGCAGTTAGCCAAAGTAGGAGAGACCCCACCCCTGATTAAGAATCCTTGTTCAGTAACCAGTAGTAGGTGTAATGGTTAAACCAACCATATGCAGTGTTCAGTGTTCAGCCTCCAGCAGAAGCTTCAGATCCTTCCTCAACAGTGAGGTGAATTTCCGCATTCCAAGATTTACTTTCTATTGGCAATGTCTGTTCCATCTTAGTCTGTTATCCCACTCATCTGGTTCTGCACCTGTCTGCACCTGACTCCTACACCACACCTTTTGCATGGTGAGTCCAGACTATGGTTCAATGAAGCTTTTTTTTTTTGAGCTGACCATGACCAGGTTGTGTGGGTCACTTGAATACTACCGTCCAGGCCTTGCTCAAAGTGCGGACCTTGGTAGTTCTGTTCTGACAGACGTTCATGGATTATTTAAATGAACCTGAATAACAGGAGTCAAAATTTCTGAATTATTGTTTGGCTGAACCTTCCTTTTAGACTAATTTGTTGACAGCAACCTTTACAGGAACATAAAGTTCCCAACAACATAGCAATAATGATCACAAGGGCATGCAAAACATATACAGTGAAACAGTCATAATCCCAAAAGGGTTCATGTTGATTTGTGGTGATGACTGTTTCTGGTTTATGTTCATGTAGCAACAGTCTACAGTGCTATTTATATAGCTTATGGATTGTTTCCCATATACTGTGTCTTAAGCTTATTTCATTTCATTTCTTTCTATGTGCTCCCAGTATGGCAGCCTTTTAGCTCATTTTATACGTAAGGTTTGCTTGCTTTGCATTTTTGGTGCCATCTGTGTATCTTGTAGTTGCTGTATTTCAACCTACTTCATGCACAGTCCACATGCCTGATCCATCCTGTTTCACTTTTTTCTTTTGGGTACTGTATTTTTGTTGACTAATTTATGCAGCTCTGTGTGATTGTGCTCATGTTGGTACTTGGCTGTACCATTCTGAAAATCATTGTAGCATGACTTTCTGTGTGTCTCATGTTGCAGCTATGTATGCATGACTGCCACCTAGAAACTGCAGATGCCCTCATGCTACAGTTATGTATGTATGACTGCCTCCTAGCAACTGCAGATGCTTTCATGTTACAATTCTGTATACATGACTTCCCCTTAGAAACTGCAGTTGTAGTTCACCGGTCTTGATAATAAAGAATAGCAGGTACAGTGAAGCATGAAAGCCTTGTCGCCTATTGTACTTGGTAGATCCTTGGCTGTGTAATACTAGTCACTGTTATAACATAGACAGGAAAAGGATCCACTGTTCCTAGACCATATGCATTAGTGACTGCACATCAGCATATGCACACTGCATAGCTGTGTGAGTCAGATTTCTTGGTAGATATGTGCTGTGCCAACCTTCTTACCAGCTCTATTCCTAGTTCTTATGACATTAAGAATATTTACACTCATTGAGAGCCTTTTAGGTTCATAGGTAAATACTAGACTAGCTGCCCTTGCAGGTCATTTAAGATTGGCAAATTTCCCTTTCAAAAGTAAGAATCAAACCCTTTATCTTGTGTCTGTGAAGTAAACACTTTAACCATGATGCCAAAATCCCTTTAAAGGGTTTTGTTTGAGTCTGCAAATGGCCTTTGTATTAAACACTGGTGAAATTAATAGTGATTATATTGTAGGTTCACAGGTAAATGCTAGGAAATCAATCTGCAGACTGTTACCCACCTAAACAATAAACAGACAATGACCAAAGGTGAGAATCCACACTGGTACCGTGTGTTTGTGAGGTAAACACCTTAACCATTTTACCAGCCACCAACCCCTTGGTGTCCTTTTACTTTAATGATTTATACACTGCTCTCAGTAACTCTCAACTTCTAGTTATTAAAAATCACATCAATACATATATATTTTTAAAAGTCATAACAGAGTGACAAAAAGAGGAGAACTTTGTTACAGACTGTGAAGACTGGTGGAGATGGGTGAAGGCTGCCAGCCTAGTCAAATGGAATTTGATACATAACTCTGGCATTTGTAAATATAAATGTAAAATATAGGCTTGTTTCTTAAATGAAAGAAAACACTGTAAAATGTTGAACTTCAAGATTGTAGCAACATTGCCATCTGATGTAAGGAAAACTAAGCCAAGTATTTCAAATGTTCTTTGAAGTTAAAATTATATCTTGTATATCCTTTGATCTAGATAGTGGTGCCGAAGACGCTAGTTGAACACATTCTTTATATTGTTTTAACTTAACTGAATAATTACTAGAGTGTGCATGTGAAATCTCTTTTATTGTTGCAGTTTCCTGAGCAGGTGTTAGCTTGCTAAATAATGTAGCCTGTGGCCTGGGAACTCCAGACTAAGTGTCAAAATGATGTAATGTGTATACTGTGAAAACCTAAGTGTCAAAATGATGTAATATGGGAGGGCCCAGCAGAAATGTGTTAATGATTTTAAAAACTATTGCTCAGAGAGAGACTGTAAGCATTTTGATTTCAGACATCTAACTCAGCACTGCCTTGCTCTACATAAGTAAGTTGTCTTAGAAGTATGTTTTCTTGTAAAAATAGCTAGGACTATAAAGATTAGACTAAGGGCAGGATTCACGAAGGCTTGCACGGAGTGTAAGAGACGTGTAACACACCATGCAAGCCTCGCGATCCAGGAACAGCCCTAAACTCCGTGTAAGAGACCAGCTAAAACGTCTCTTACACGGACTGGGCGTGGATATGCTAAATACCTCACTTGCAGCCGAAAGGTATACAAATGAGGTATATTAGCGATCCACGAAGCAGAAACCAGCCCGTGTAAGAGCCGTTTTAGCTGCAGAAATGTACTCAGTTGACAACTGAGTACGTTTCTGCAAAAATCACAATGGAGCCATGTCAGCTCCAAATAAAGGGTGCATATGTGTCAGGCAGCATGCCAATGGCCAAATATGTGGCCACTGGCAAGGTAACCCGATGCAAAAATAATAAAAATATAATTTTTTTTTTCGCAAACGGGCTGCGCTGTATAAAACATAAAAATGAAGGTTATAAACCCACAAATGTGGGATATATGCAATACATTGAATGACAATGCAGGGACCAGCAGACCAAAAACAACATGGCCACCGTGTAGTGGTTGCTAAGGGGGGAAGCTGAGTGTAAGACATGTAACTAAGCATTAGTAGGCAATCTCATGTAAATGAGGGTTAGGATACTGAATCCCACAGTCACATAGCAAATGAGCACAGTCTGAGTAGTGTAAGATATACATAAGGGGGAGGAATAGAGTAGGAGATAGGTGACATCACAGGGGGGAATGGTAGAAAGAAATGCAGTTCATTGGAGGTCAGTGTAACATGACAGATGACAGACACAGATCAGGGAAAGAGGGGTGCCACAAGACAAGCATGGGAAAGTCAAGAAATGGAAGGTGTACACTGTTACTTACACCAAAGTTTCTTGCTGGGCGTGCATGCGCACGTGTGCGCGCCATGAAGCGCGAGTAGGGCAGTGTGCGCGCATGTAAGGCAGACTGAGCATGTGGAAGTGTGTTGGTAGATGTTTAACACTGTTTGTGCTGGTGTGCATGCGTTTTAACCCGAATAGGCAGATCCTAAACCGTGTAAGCATGTGTGCGCGCGTGTAAGCCACTGTGAGCACGTTTCTGCTGGTATGCATGCTGCTCCCCCCTGAGGAAACAGAAAGGAAAAAGGAAGCAACAGAATTAGTAGGAAGCTAGCAGGGAATACTGCTGGAGCTAGCAGGTGAAAACAATTAGAAGCAGGCAATTACACAGGCAGAATAGTAGCCCAGCCCAGCACTTAAAACTCAGCAAACAGCAGTGCAGGATGTTTCTCTCCAGAGACACTGCAAGACAGGAGTAAGCTATTAGAAGTGAAAACTGAAAAGGCTGAACTCAGAGCAGAAATGTTAGGGGCTGCCATAGCTGTCATAATGAGACATAGGCAACTTGCTGAGGGTGGTGACAATGCAGATGGTGCCAGACAACCCACAGTGAGGAGACGGAGAACAGGGTACAGGCCCAGGGTCACCTACCACGGGTTACATGAGCTGGAGATAGTAGAGCGCTATAGAGTGAACAGAGAGCTCCTGCAGCAAATAGTTGAGCTGTGCAGGCCACGCCTCACACACAGAACCAACAGAGGGGAACCCATCCCAGTGGAAACCAAGGTATGTGTTGGCCTAAGAATTCTAGCAACAGGTACCTTCCAAAGACCAACTGGTGATATGATGGGGATATCACAGGCATCAGCCTCCAGGGTACTGCACCAGTTCCTGGATGCCATGTCAGCACATGTCGGTGATCATGTATATTTCCCCAATGCCCATGAGGTATTGGCCAGCAATATGCGTCTCTTCCAGCAAATAGCGGAATACCCTGAGGTAGTGGGTGCAATAGACTGCACGCACATACGCATCAAAGCACCAGCCGGTGAGTGGGGTAGGGCCTACATTAACCGCAAGGGCTTCCTCTCCATCAACTGCCAGGTCGTGTGTGATGCCCAGGGCGTAATAATGAATGTGTGTGCTGGCTGTCCTGGGAGTTACCATGATTCCCACATCTGGCATTTGACGCAGCTGTACCAGACATTTGCCAATGGGGACATCCACACGGACACCTAGTGGGGGATGCAGGTTATGCACTGGAGCCGTGGCTGATGACACCCATCAGAAACGCACACACACCTGAACAGGAATGCCATAATGAGGCACACCCACAAACACGTAATGTAATAGAGCGTGTGTTTGGGCTGCTCAAGTCATGGTTCCGGTGTCTGAACACATCTGGTGGAGCCTTGCAGTACACACCAACTACATGTACCCAAATTGTCATGGTATGTGCTATGCTACATAATATGATCTTGCGAAAACAGCTGCAGCAGGACCAGCATAGGGCTGGGCCAAACAGCCCCCCACCATTGCCAAGGCCATCACAAGCAGAGCGTGACTCGGAGGAGGAACAACCTGAGCCTGCCCCAGTAGGCAGAAGGAGGCGTGCCCAGTATGCCCTGGCCTTGGCAAAGAGGCAACGCATAGCACATACACTGGCTCAGTAGGGACCCTGGGAATGATACCCCCTCTGACTCACTCAAATAATAACAGGGATGCCTAAAATGACATGACCTGCTCACAAACATGTACAGGGAGTGTAATATGCACATCTGACAGAGGCAGCCCTGCAGCACCACCTGAGGCATGAATGCCATGTGTTAAGTAATGTAACACCATGTACTATATGCACACCTGAGGACCCTGACTAACATCCACCCTCACCAAGCATGAAGCCACAAAATGACGATGGGATGATCAATTGCAATAACTGGCTGAAGTAATGCAGTTAGTCAAAGGAGAGCCAATGTGTTCCAGCCTGGGAAGACATGCAGAGCATGACATGATGCACCACCTGCTAGGGGTGGCATGCACCTATCAGTTCAGGCCCCATGGATACTGGCAAAGGCTGTCAGTACCCACAGCATGCCCTGAATAGGTAAGTCTCAAAACACAAACTCACCTTCATAGGTACCACAAGGGATAGGAACCTACATGTAATGCTACCCAATGCCAGAAGTCTAAACAGCAAGATCTGTGCAGTGTAAATGCACACAGTATGGAGAATGTAGATATCAGTCCTGTAATAGACAACTGGGTCAAGGCTCACATCAGCATCCTAACACTACCAGGTCACACCTCATACTGTGCTGTACAGCTGCAAAACATGGAACAAGCTACAAAAGGGGGTGACTAGCAATAAATGTCAAGGATAACCACACCGCCATGTTGGTACCACAACAAGAAGCAGCATGGATTAGCCATGGTCAAATACCAATGGCTAAAACCGCCTCCCAGTATATAGCCTGCTGCAGACTACTGTCCTAATACCAGGAACTGCACCTGGCCTATGTTGGAATATATGAATGTATCAAGCCCCCCAAACCACATTATATTGCTTGACTGAAAATACCCAGACATACACTGTGAGCATTATACTAGCACCAACACAGTAGGAGAAAAGTTCCCAGAATCCATAAACCAAAATGCCCAGGAACAACGTACCACTCCCACAAGAGGGGTAGGCATACTGGATGTGATAATCAGCAACATGTGTACTGGATGGCAAGATGAGAAGTGTATCCCTCACTGGTAAGACCAGACCATAGAGTAATCACACTGGATATACACATCCTGACCACAGTCCCTGGCCAGAAAACCACAGTGAAAAACATGTGTAAAGCATAGGTTGCATCCCTCAAAACCGATGTGGAATCCACGAAAGGCCCTGTGCAAGTGCAGAATATGGGACACACCGCAGAACATGTTATACAGGCATTCCATGAACACAGCCAGGAATGCTTGGAGTATGCAGTCACAAATAACAACAAGACACAATGCCATACACGCAGGCATCTGGCATGCTGGACTACAGCCACTACCAAACCATGCAAGAGAATGAGGAAGCTACTACATGATAGAGCAAACATAAAAAGGGAAGTAATCACTGATCAGTAGTATGGCAATAAAATATGTCCACACATACAATCCACTAAGGCCAGCCACAACAAGTAGAATCTATGAATCCAGAGGCAATGTGACACCTGCCCCAAGTACACAGACAACCCACAACTCCCCCCAATAAATACAAATATATGTGAGAGATGCAACCATGTATCCAAACCGGAGGCTGAGCTCCCCCAACTCAGTATTGTCAAAACTAGTCAGGAGGAGAAGGTAACCACATACACCACAAACCCAGTCCCACATAGACCTATCACAACTGTAAACCAAACACATAAACACAGAAAAACATTCCCGGAGGCCCTAATTACAAACACACCACACCAACAGAAGCCTCCAAAGCAGATCCCAAGCAACCACAACCTCCAAACATAGCACATGCAACACATAGTACACAAAGCTGGTGTGCCAAACAGTCACAGGCCAGAAGGAGAAACAACATGCCTGATACAGTTGTAAGAGGTGTCTGTATAGGCAGACACACTGCTGTCCCACTCACCAGACTGAACAAGGGAAAGGGCACAGTAAGCTGACTGTAGGCTGCCACAATATGCCACATAACACAAGTACGCAGGTCACCCCAAAGCAAGCAGAAATATGATGCACTCATTGTCCATGCTGGTGTGAATGACCTGAGATGTACCTCCCTGGACTACATGAAAAGAGACATGGATGAGCTCTCTGAGTATGTACTCCAGGCCGGTATGACACTGGCCATTTGCAGCATCCAACCCTCACCAAGAATGATGCCACAGTACAAACACAGAATGATCAGCTTTAACAGGTGGCACAGTTACAGCTGTCAGTCCAAGAGGGTCTAATGTCTGTCTGCTTGAGATGTCATGCATGACAAGCCATGCTGCTGTTCCAGGGATGGCTTGCACCTGTTACCCCTGGGCGTCTGGATACTGGATAAGGCCTTTGCCACCTCCATAGAGCCATATGTAGGCAAGGCCAAAAAGACTACCCACCACCCTAGAAAACATAAGTGGTAAGAAACATAAGGGTAATGCTGACCAATGCCAGATGTGTAAACTGCAATATGCATGCCCCTGAGGCACTTCCCAGTATGGAGAACATCGATGCCTGTGCAGTGACAGAAGCCTGCTGCAAGCCTAATGATAGCACACCAGCACTACCAGGTTATACCACATATCATGCGTTACGGCCCACAACACCTGGACCAAAATATCAAAGGAGGGGAATATCCTTATGCAGCACAGACACCCATATGGCCAGGTAACTGACAATGCACAAAGCAGTGGAGACCACCCATGTGCACCTAAGTGTAGTCAAAACTGCTGTACAGTCTGTAGCATGCGACAGACCACACTCTCACACACAAGAACTCCACCCAGACATCCTGAAGACACTGGACAGTATGAATGTCCCACCAAATACCAGACAAGGTACTCACAAATTACCACATAGGTGGTAAACCATTATGTATGCAAGGAGTAATCAGGGACCTGGGGACACAAGTCGACAGTAATCTGTCATGTGACACTGACAATGCTAATGTGGCTAGGAAGATTGTCTATATTGGACACCGTCTCATGAAAGGATTCACATCTACATCAACAGAGGTCACTGTGCCCCTGTACTGTTCCCTTATCAGACCCATAATCTAGTACAATGACTCATATGGGATGTACCGTACCTGACACCTGCAGCGGTTTGGAAGACCTCAAAGGTACCCCACCAAGAGGATAAAGGGTGTCAAATATATGTCATATGCTGCCTGGCTGTAGACACCCCAGCTGAATGCAGTCACAGACCGCCTACACAGAGGCATTGTATGTCTATTGTACAAGGCCATGTCCAACACAGGAGTAATGTACATGCTTCACCACAGGAAATCAAAGCCATTGGAGCTGTGAGAGTGACAGATGTCAGCCTCAACACATAATGAAATAGGATGTGCTGGAGGGACAGATACATAACCCAGAGGCTCCCCACACCCAGAAACAGGATCCCAATCCATGTTAGGCAGAGCCCCTCACTGACACCCCTCAACAGGAATATTGCCAAGTGGATGGATGATCGTACATGTACACTGGGGTCTTCACTGTGTCATGACCAGACAGAGGCACAGTAAAGAAAATCATAAATGGCCATAATATTCACATAGCAAGAGGCGGCGAAAGACACACACACTCTGGCTTGGCTTACTAATGCCCTAGGGTGGACAGCCTAGTATGAGCCCATGAACCTATGAAGATACTAATTGTACAGGACACTAAGGATAATCACAAGGCTTACTTAACTGATGGTAGGAACCATGTTGGGAATCCACAGATATGCTCCGAATCACACAGATATTACAAACAACATACCAAACACACACACATATTGCCAACATACAACCTGACAGGTGCAGTGCAAACCCCTCCCCCCCACAGAATGCAAAATATCTATCCCAGCAGACTGCTGGTCCCCTGACATTGCAGATGCTGAGGTAACAGCCATCATCTGCAAAGCAGAACACACAGCAGCAAAGGTATGTGATGGTGTCCTGGGCTGAGACCAACATGAACTCCAAGAATAATGGAATGCCAAATCACACTACTGCCCAATGTCAGCCTTACCACAGGATATGTACCCAAAGAGCAGTGTACAACAACAGTGGTCCTTCACAACAAAGGTGTTGCCTGAATGGATACTGCAAACTACCACCCCAGGATCCTGACAAGCTTGGTCTGCACAGCTATGGAAAGGATCAGTATGTACCACAGACATAAAGCTATCGTGGACCTACTGATACTGGACCCTACACAGTGTGGCTGTCATAACTGCAGATCCTGCACCTAAACATGTCTGACCCATCTAAAACAGTCATTAAGGTCATTGATGAGGGAAATGTGGTCCACACAGCGTAGCTGGACCGTGCATATGCTTCCAGACAATACCCTACGAGTTCAGTATGGATATGTTCACCAGCTTAAATATATACCCCTATGCCAGTAGAGGGGTTGCAAACCAGACCAAGGACAGAACTGACATGGTCAGACATGTTGCATCCATGTCAGACTACAAAGCAGATATGAGTGGCATCCCACAAGGCTTGGACCTGGGACCCCCCCCTATATGTCCCATAGGTATAGGCCAACATGGAAGGACTGTGACTGAACATGTATGCAGAGGAGTACAAACAGCCCACCATATCCGACCCCCAGCTGACACAAGCAACCCACAAAAGGGCCACCTAGAAACAGACAACTGGAGCCATAGCCATGTCAGCAAGCTAATTGCAGAACTGTGTATAGACAACCACCATGGATATACAATAAGTGCCCACAATTTACCACACATGTGTTAACCCATTACGTACCTAACATGTAATGAGAGACCTGGGGACACAAGGTGATAGATATCCTGCACTGGACAAACATGTGGCTGTAGTGTTCGCAGAAACATACCATATACCCATCCAATCATTAAGGTTGTCAGATGTAGATAAGGGGAGGTCACTGTGGCTCTGCAGTCATCCTTCATCAGCGTCACAATTTACTACAATAGCCCCTGTGGGATATACCTCAGCAGACACCTCCATCAACTGTAAAGTCCACAACAGTACCCCACCAGGAGTAGCAAAGAGCATGAACAGATGCCATGTGTTGCCTGAGTAAACAAACTGTAGCTCCACACACTGCCATACTGCCCAGCCAGAGGCATGCTGTGCCTGATGTATGAAGCCATGTCCAAGCTGGAATCAATGAACATGCTGCACCTTGTACAATCTGAATGGCAGTGAGCTATGCACATGAGAGACCTGAACCCCAGCACTGACATACATAGGACAAGCTGTACAGAATGATCCATAATACAGAAGGCACCCCCACTCTTGAGTAAACTCCGGGTACAGGTTAGCCAGAGAGTCACCTATCGACACCCCTCAAGAGGAATCCCGATGAGTGGATGGGAGATGGTAGGTTAACCCTGGGTATCACTGTTATGTCAGAGGTAGACGGAGGCACAGTATACTAACCATGACATATGTCATGGCAAACTCCAGTTGCAATGTGTGTCGAAGGACAAACACACCCTGTGACTAGCATCAGAAATGGCCTAGGGAATATCGCTAGTGTTTGCCAATGTCCACCTATGTTGTGGAATACACTACCAATGTTGGACGAGCCTGGTGTAGGTAGTCCATATCTGAACATAATGCAACATGGTCATATGTGCACAACTGGCCCCTACACAGTCTGTTGTGCTCACTATGAAGATGTCAAGCAGTGATAAGACTAAAGCCCAGGATACTGTCCACCACAGTGAAAGTACTGAACCAGTACACTATACGGTACTACAGTGTTAGGTCATTATGAAAGGATGTTGACAACTGTATGCAAAGTATCCCATGCAATCCCTGCAGGCACAGTATAATCCCTGTTGTGGCAGACACGAAGCAGTTGGCCAGTTAGTACACAACATGACACCCAACACACAACCATAAGCGTGAGATATTGTTGAAGTTCACACACACCCAAATATGTGGTGGACTTCAGAGTGCAACATATGGAAAGCTCACACTGGGCATGCTCGCACACTTTGATAAATGAGGCATATGTCAGACAACATGCCATGGAAAGGCTGAACTGGGCATGCTCACACACTTAGGCCATATCTCCATTTAGCAGTTGGCCACACATATCTGGTATTTGTACATGTCATTCCAGGAACTAACCACAACACAGCAATCTGCCCAATGCACACAGTAAATGACTACAGAGACATAAGTGATATAGTGGATCACCCTCATATTCAAACATCTTCCACAGATACACAAGTTGTTCATAGGAACAGGGAATGCTATGGCAATCAAGACCTGCAAACAGTAAACAGCACAACAACTGTTGTGCATCTGACAATTGAACATATGGGTGTAGAGGTCAATACTAGGCTTGTTGCCCTAGGGTATGACAGCTTAGCCAGAGTGTGCTTGGCATCTGCATCCCCAGTACAGTAGGCTACTGTGCCACTGTAAAGTAGGTCACATAAGGCAACGTGTGAGGCTAGTGAGATGTGCCTCTGTCAAGCAGGGGCACAGTGGAGATCCCAGGGTTTGAATGTGCTAAGCCACAGCCATGTTGTTGGTGTGTGCTGGAAGAGGGTTGCTGAGGACCTCTAACAGTAAGTGGCCATCAATAACAGACTGAGGGGAGCCCTATCTGCATTGTCTGGACAATTCCACTGTCAACACTGTGTTGTGATGACTATGTGGGAATGAAGTGTCGTGCTGGAACTGTTCACAGATGTCCTCCCTCTGTGGGCTACAGCTCTGCAATGTAGTAGCTCACGCTGTCTGTTGGACGGCTCATATATGGCTGGTGTACACACCTGACAGGTGTCTTGTTGTGGAGCAGTCATGGGTATATGTGGGATAGCATGATCAATGCAAACCTTACACATGCTCATAGAATGCAATTGTCAAGGATTATGCAGAGTGGCCAGTATAGTCCCCCAGCATGGGTCCTTTGAAGTCGTCCACCCCAGTCTTCACAAGTGTAGAGTCTGCTTGTGCTAAACACAGTTTGTGTGCAGTGACAACCTTGCCTGGGGGTGGGGATGGGATATGGATGTCCAGGGAAAGGTGGGCATGGTCAGATATCAACAATGGTGGTCTACCTCTGGTGTGGAACAGTGAGTACCCATGTTGCAGATGGACAGGTGCAATATGTATTCCCCCATGTGGCTGTGGTGTGTGGTTCTGCCATAGCACATGGACCCACAAATGGTAGTGGCTGTAGGGTAAAGTGGTAGAGGCCTGAGTAGTTCCCACACACAATATGCCTGTACCTGATGTTAACAACTGGAATGGTGTATGTGAACACCTGCATGTCCCGGCACTGTTCCCAGGGAAGCTAAGTGTGTGTCCTGGATGTGGGAGTGGTGTCTGGACTGGTGTGTTGTGTGTTACAGGTCCTGTGGTCATGAAGCATGGTATAGAACATAACCTGCCAGTGCGATGTGCATATCTGACCCTGACGTAGGTGGCTGCAAATGCATATATATGCTATCCCCCACCTGACAGGTAGTACTAGATGTACATACCTCTGTAGAAATAAAGATGTCAGCACCCTATAAGTATAACAGGAGAAGGGAAACCTCCCAGTAATTCAAATAGCGTGCTCTGCTAATGTGTCTGTCACGAGTGTCATAACATAGTTAGGTAGGGGTTTGAATCCTGCACGTGCCCAGTGTGTGTGGAGGGGGGGGTTAGTGTGTGTGCAAGTCTGTGTGAGGGAGATGTCCCTTTTGGCAACTGTGAAAGCACTCTACAGGATGCACATTCCCCTATCTAAGCACGGATGATGTCAGCACCCTATAAGTACAGCAGGAGAAGGAAAACCTCCCAGTAATTCGAATAGCGCGCTCTGCTAATGTGTCTGTCATGAGTGTCATAACATAGTTAGGTAGGGGTTTGAATCCTACAACTGCCCAGTGTGTGTGGGTGTGTGTGTGCAAGTCTGCGTGAGGGAGATGTCCCTTTTGGCAACTGTGAAAGCACTCTACAGGATGCACATTCCCCTATCTAAGCACGGATGATGTCAACACCCTATAAGTACAGCAGGAGAAGGAAATCCTCCCAGTAATTCGAATAGCGTGCTCTGCTAATGTGTCTGTCATGAGTGTCATAACATAGTTAGGTAGGGGTTTGAATCCTGCAACTGCCCAGTGTGTGTGGAGGGGAGTTAGTGTGTATGCAAGTCTGTGTGAGGGAGATGTCCCTTTTGGCAACTGTGAAAGCACTCTACAGGATGCACA
Organism: Protopterus annectens; assembly: GCF_019279795.1. Classification (NCBI taxonomy): domain Eukaryota; kingdom Metazoa; phylum Chordata; order Ceratodontiformes; family Protopteridae; genus Protopterus; species Protopterus annectens. The sequence continues at coordinate 532,111,058 of NC_056725.1, read as the reverse complement.
TTCCCCTATCTAAGCACGGATGATGTCAGCACCCTATAAGTACAGCAGGAGAAGGGAAACCTCCCAGTAATTTGAATAACACACTCTGCTAATGCGTCTTTCTCAAGTGTCATAACATAGTTAGGTAGGAGTTTGAAACCTGCAAATGGCAAGTGTGTGTGTTTGGATGTGGGGAGTTTGTGTGTGTGTAATTCTGTATGAAAGACATGTGTTTTTTTGCAATCAGGAGATCACACTACATGATGCACATTACCCTTTCCAAACACTGATGATGTTAGCACCCTATAAGTATAGCTGGAGAAGAGACATCTCCCAGTAATCTGAATAGCGCACTCCACTAAAGCGTCTCTCTCAAGTATCATAACATAGTTAGGTAGAGGTTTGAAACCTGCAAATGGCAAGTGTGTGTGTGTGTTTGGATGTGGGGAGTTTGTGTGTGTGCAATTCTGTATAAAAAACATGTTAGTTTTGCCAATCAGGAGATCACACTACATGATGCACATTACCCTTTCCAAACACTGATGATGTCAGCACCCTATAAGTACAGCCAGAGAAGAGGAGCCTCCTAGTAATCCAAATAGTGTGCTTCGCTAATGCGTCTTTCTCACGTGTCGTGACATAGTTAGGTAGGGGTATGAATCCTGCACGTGTGTGTGGGGGTAGTAGGGTGTGTGTAAATGCAAGTGTGAGAGAACAGATCCTTTTGGCAAATACTACAATACAGCAGCTGCTGCATATTCCCCCAGTAAACACAGGGGATGTCACCACACTATCAGCACAGCCAAACTGGGCTAGTTGGCCAGTAATGCCAATAGTGCACTCTGCTACTGGGTCTATTACCATTGTCAGAGTACAGATAGGTATGTTTTGGAAACACACAACTGCCACGTGTGGTTGTGTCACACATTATGACCTTGTGTGGGTCTTTGTGCATAACAATGCATGCCATTGCCTAAACCAGCAATGGCAATGCACACATGATGTATGTGTGTGACACATACACATAAATACCTGTGACCTGCAGTAGTTACCATGTCTGACACGTGCCTCAAGTGGATGAATGGTATTTGCAATGTATAACAATATGACTGTGTCTTACTGTGCAGGGGCCGCACGTGGTATGTGTCAATACAGTGTGGGTGTATATGGTAAAATACCTACAGCAGGGCTTACATATCTGGTCTGGGCCATATAGTCTACATGTAGGCGATGTACAGGTGCTGCATGTTCCCACCTGTTGTGGGAGTGGTAACATGTTATTCCACTGCAATTCAGTGACCACATGCTGGGAACCCTTCAACTAGTGTGTTGTAGCTACAGTAATGCTCACGCACAATTTTGGCTGGATGCAGTCCAGCCATATAAAGACAGTCCTTGAGACTGTCATATTGCCAGTGTTGTTATGGAGGATAGGTGGGTTTCCTGTGTATGGGAGGGTTGTGTGTGCCAGGCTATGAACCAGAAGGCAGTCCGACACACTGTTAGCTGCACATGAATAGGCCCTGATGCTTTGTGCTGTGCCAACAACCTGGAGGTGTGTGTATCTGTGGTGCCTTGGGATACCACCCCCCTGACCATGTGTGTTACATGTGTAGGGGACGACAGGCATGGTATGAGGTATGGTATGAGGTATAACCTGGCAGTGATGGGTTGCACCTGTGAGCCGTGGATCACAACTCTGGTACTGCACAGACAATGCAGTTCACCGTGCTGAGGACAGTGTCCAGTGCATGTATCTTGCATTGTACACTGCTGGTGTTGTGTAGCATCACTGTTAGTGCAGCCCTCTCCCGCTGATTCTGGCTGGTGCGGGAAAACAGTATGTCATAATCCTGCACCAGGCTCTGGTGTATCTCCTCATCTTCTGCTGCAGAGTAGGCGGGATTATGCTGACGCGCCATCTCCCTGGAAGAGAACACAAACAGGATATCAGCAGACTATGTCAGCAATATATGGCACACATACTATACATGATACCAAATGTAGTGATATACTACTACTCCTATATGTAGCATGTGTGTGTCTCTTGGTGGATACACAAGTACATGGCCAGATATCAGTGCTCAGCCTACACCTGTGCAACAATACCTGCCACATTCCATACACCATAGTAGCATGCCCCATCAGTCAGCACACTGCGACAGGTCCAATGCACAGCCTCACTCTGGGGGGTCATACCAAGGTACTGTATGTGGAACACCATCCACTAGTGTGTTCTGGACACAAGTTACTCGGCCTGGATATACATATCCCACCACCACCACCAGCACAGTAGACTACTTTGATATGTATGTGATTAGACAGTTATTCACTTGTTAGGACTGAGATGGTATCCATGCAGCCCACTGGGCCAGTGGAAGCCACAACCCACACTGCTGACCCCTTTGCGAATGCTTCCCACGGACATCCCACAGATTGCATGGAACATGCACACACATTTCTAACCCAGACCCTATGCACAAAGGTTAGGCATCCTGTCCGGTGGACCCCAGCCAAAGGCAGATTGTATAACAATAGAAGGAGGCTACTGCAGGACAGAGCAGATTCACATTAAGGGAAGGCATCTGTGGTCAGCACTGGTAATATGCTACAGTCTCTCATAACAACATCCACGGCCTACTCTGGGAAAGAAATGGCCACAAACACTATAGATAACCACAAGGCCTTCTTCAGTTATGTTACACATATGGACCAAATGCATCAGATATGCTCTGAGTTAATACACACCTACTTAACATTCACCGAACACACAGATATTGGCAACTTTCTTGCAGACAGGTTTGGTGCACGTATCCCCCCTCCTTCTCCCCCACAAGTAGAAATACTTATCACAGCTGAATGTAACCTCCCTATCATCTCACATGTCCAGGTGAGGGCCGCCCTCAGCAAAGCAGAACACACAGCATCACTGTGACCTGATGGTATCCCTGGATGTGTGCTACGTGCACTCCAAGAGGACATACAACTGCATATAAGACTGATATTTAACCTTGGCCGTACTACAGGATATGTACCTGAACACTGGCATACAGCAACAGTGGTCCCACTCCACTAAGGAGGCACCTCTACTGACCCTGGGAACTATCGCACCATGAGCTTAACTGGCCTGGTCTGCTACGCTATGGAATGATTCAGTATGGGACACATATACAGCGATATTGGGTACCTGCAGACACTTGTTCCCAGCCTGTTTGCCTTTGTGATGGGCTGATCCTGCCTTTTGAACCTGGTTGACCTTTCAAAACAGTCACTACAGCCATTGATGAGGGCAACGCAATCCATACAGCCTACCTGGACTTGCCTAAGGCCTTCAACACAGTACTCCACTCAGGCATCATAGACAAGCTCATTAGCTTACATGTTACTACATATGTCACATGATGGGTTGACATACAGAATCCATAATATCGATATTGTAGGAGCCATGTCAGACTCAATGCCAGTCACATGTGGTATCCCACAGGCCTCTGTCCTAGGACCCCTCTTGTTTGGCATTTATTTCTCAGATGTAGAGGCGAACATGTGCGGGTTGTGGATGACAAAGTTCCCAGATGACTGCTAACTAAGCGCCATAGTCGTTACACCAGCTGACACACAAATCCTACAGACGGGCCTCACTGCAACAGAAAACTGCTGCCAGGATCATGGCCTAACACTGACTGACATGTAATGTATAGTCATCCCCTTTTGGTGGAACTACATGCACACAACATATGACATGGACATACCTATAGATACAGACCTATGACACATTTGGAGGGTTCACAGTATGCAGACTATTAACCTGCTACTTTACATTACCTGTGTTTGTCGCAGCTGGTTGCGTTACAACTACTTCTGCTTCCTGTTGCTGCTGGCATGGCTTGCTACTGTCACTGCTGACAGCTTAGACTCAGCGTGTGTACCGTGTTGTTTTTTTTTTTTCTCTCTCACTCTCTGTCTCTGTCTCTCTCTCTCTCTCTGTCTGCCTCCAGACAGTGCAATGAACGTATTGCATGTGTGGAGTGTGAGTACAGGATGCTTTTGTAGGTATCTGCATAAGTCCATGTGATGGCCTCTGCTCCAGTTGTAAGCCAGCATTTGCTAATTGCATGCAGCCAGTTGTGTACTGATTGCAGTTCTCACTGTGATTTCAGGACAGTGCTATAAAAGGGTTTGTGAGATAGGCATTGCCCTTTCAGATTGTAAGGGCGGGGACCATGCTGGTATGCTGTGGACACTGTTCTGTGAGTGTAAAGGTTAGTATCTCTCTCATGATTCAGGCTGTGTTGTAGATTCACATTTCTCCATTCCTCTCTCCTGTTTCCTGTAGTAAGTGTGTATGCACAATGACACCTACAACTATATATATATATATATATATATATATATATATGTAAATAAACATACATTTATATATGTACATTAACTGACATTATTACCTACTAGCTACCAACTAGCATGGCTGTTTCTGTTCACACACTACTATTATGGAAATCCACTAGTTCTGACAGTAAGTATGAATAACATGCTTTGTGTACTACACATCCTATATTCCCTTTACATTCATTCCTACTATTCCATGATATATTTATTTTAGCACAATGTTCTTGTATAAGAGTCATGGCTTAGTGGTAGGTCATGCAGACTACTGTTTCCAAGGTCCTGGGTTTGGGACTGACAGTGGGATTTTATTTTGCTTTTGAAGTAACTACAGGACCTGTCAATCAGAGTGACTAAGGCACTTTTAAGCAGTTGTAACCGGGTTAGCGCTGGTTTGCACGGAGCTCACGCATGCACACTGGCGTTCAGCTCCACGCACACCCGCTTACAACCGCTTAACAGTGCTCACTCTGGCGCACACCCGTGCTATTTTCTTTGAAAGAAATGGAAATGGGGAGACAGGAAAGTGGTGAAAAAGGGGTCACAAAGAGGGTAAGACAGTAGGGAAACAAGCTTGGGATTTGCAGGAGGGATGTAGGTAAGGCCCATAGCTGCCCATTTCTTCATCAGCAACAGCTGTGCATATGTATATAATTTGGTGTGACATTTGAAACCTGCCACCCCTGAGAGAGGTGTCAGGACAACAGTAATACTTGTTGTACAGCCAATTGTAATTGATAGTGTCCATGTCCAGTAGACATGTGTGTGGAATGGGCAGCTATGTATGGGGCGTAATTTTTTTGTGGGTACAGAGTGCCCTTTTTTTTCAGGTGAGAGTGGTATGTCAGGTGAAGGAAGTCGGTATAGCTGGGGAGGTAGGTTGGATAGGTCAACAGACAAGACAAACAAGACGCATACAGGGGCGGTGTATGACACATGTGGGGGGGTTACACAATTGACGGGGATGGATGTTTGGATATCCAGAGCCCATGAGCCCACAGATGGCAACAGTGGAATTGATATCCCCACCCATGGGCAGTTGCCAGTGTTCCTTCACTGCCCAGGACGGGGCTGTGCTGGGGGCTGTGTAGGCCGGGCAACAGGCATGCCCGTAAGTTGTGCCACCTGTGCCTCAAGCTGGCTTAGGGGCCCAAGAACAGAGTCCCGGATCTCCCTACGCACCACAGTCCGGACGCTATGGAGGGTGAGTGGTGGTTCTCCTCTGGCCACACTTGCAGAGGAGGGACGGGCCCCATCCCCTGCAGCACTTCCACCTGCAGGTGGCACAGGGCCACCGGAGGAGGGTCCAGACTGGGCACTAGTGCCAGGTGCACTCGCCAGCTGAGGTGGGAGAGGTGGGTCCGCTGGAACCCGCCTTCCCTGTCGTCCTATGTTTTGCATTATGTCATGACAGTTTGGGTTAGTAACATACAATACCATTCGCAATTAGTTGTAACAGCATGCATTAGTATTTCCATTAATCAAACACCCAGATATTCACATCATTGAACAGCGAGCATAACACATGCATAATTTGAACAGCAATACACAGTCCAACAACATGCAGGGTTGATTGATGGCAACAGGCCATCAGGTTTGGATGTATGAACAGGGCAGATGCATCAACGGACATGCAAATATTTATGACCCAACAGGACAAATGTCCAGGGGTGTTAATTGTGATTGCACATACCATTTACACGTGGAATGGGTTATATGTGGTTATAGGGTGGGGTGAAGAAAATAATATTAACACCTTCGAATACCAATACATATGCTGTACATTTCTAATAGCTGCAGATATATACACACTACTGTTCTAACTACAGTTTCCTATATGATAACTACTTCAATTTCGTGATAGGACTGTTACGCTACATCAGTATACATTTTATTGTTCTTCATACACATTCATATCTGGTTTTGTTCAGCTACATCATCCTGCTACATTTGCTTTATATAGCTATACACAACTGTGGATGTTTGGTATGTCAGACAATCATACTATCTGCATATTGCAGACTGAGAACAACATATCCAGATTTTGGGATACACATTCCAGCTGCAGCAACACTTTGAACAGATTTTGCTGTTTGGTTCTGCTTCTCACATTCATTTCATTCTGTACTGACAGCAGTATACTTTATTCAGGGGTTATTACTACTTTATTGGTGGATCTATAACTCTTTCTCACACTCTCTCACTTGTTTTCATTTTACTATTCAGGATGGTACTTACTTCTAGGCTTTATTGGCATGTTTTACCTGTAGTTATTACAATCCTTTCCAGCAGTCTCACTTCTGTCATGTTTCAGTATTTCAACAGGGGTATATTTCACACATGTGATTTGCTCATCTTCTGCAGCTGTACTTTTCAGCCTGCTGCAGGTTGTGTACTATTATATTACAGGTGGGGCATCTTTATTTCAGACTTTATTTCAGACATTTTCATTTTTCTGTTTGGATTATAGACTGCAACACGCTTTTGTAATCAAGCAATACTTGCAAACACTCTTACACTGTTACTTGCACATTTTATTACTTAGTGACTACATTACACTCTTTTGCTAAGTGTCATACTTTTATATTTCTTTACAGTTACTGGGAGAGGATTACTGACCTGCCTGGTGGCGCAACCACACCAGCCTATCACCATAGGCTCTGTGGTTCGCAGAACAGACACCTGCAGCTGTAATATAAATGAAGTAATATTGGAATACACATCTCCATAATATCAGCTAGTTTAATTTCTTACATACATAATTAAATGTAACTTACTCAGTAGTGGGGCGTTGGGCATTTGCCGGGCCTCCTGGATCCAAAGGTTCAATTGGTCCTACTTGCATCTCTTCAGGTCCGCATGGTGGTGACGGACCTGCTCACCAGTCCTTGGAATCCTTGTGGCACTGGTGAGATCATGAGCCAATCAGTCCCACGCCTCAGCCCTATATGCTCCCCACAGGACCTGGCCCTGCATGAGTTGGGCCTCATGATTATGGACTAGGAGCCAGACCATGTATCTGGACTCCTCAACACCCCACCTCTGTGCTCGAAAGCAACTACCCTCTCCTACTCCTGACATTCTGGCTGCAAGTCAGTTCTACAATCGTTTATGCTGTGTATTCCTGCCTATGGGGCTTATATATGCCGTTTTTCCCGCACATATCTGTGATTGGCCATTTTGGAATTGTATCAACTTCACAAAACCTGCTTTGTCATGCTCCACTTTGTATTCATTCCTATATATTTGCTATTACTGCATTTCTAGGTACTGCTGTCATGGCTTAGTGGTTCAGTACCTTGACTATGGTGCATAGTATCCTGGGTTCGAACCTGACCACTGCTTTTTATTTCTTATGACTGTCTAGACAGGCTGAGGTGTGTGTCTGTGTAAAGGCAGTTTTGATATGGCTTGCTCAACGTTGCCCATCGGTTAGCTTGTTGGCGCGGTGCGCAGCTTCGCGCAAACGGGGTACGCTGGCTTACGCTTCATTTGGCTGTCAGCATGCATATTAAGCTCAGCTCAGCTAGGGGCACACAGTTTCAGTGTGTTATACCACTGCTCACCTATGGGCAATCATTTTGCACCTGTTAAACCACTGTTCACCTACGGGCAGATGCACTCACCTTTTTAAACTGTAGCTCAGCTATAGGCACATCTGGCATTTTTTATTATTTTGTTATCTCACATTTCTTCAAAATAAATGGACTATTTCATTACATTTTACATGAACTATGATTTTATATGTGTACATGTTTGTCAGGGACTTGTTTCGTGCTTATTTTACTAAAAATAAAAATTGGTGCTGTGGGGGCTCGAACCATGAATGCCTGCTCTTCAGCCAACGTCTCTACTGCTATGCTATTGCTTCTTGGCTTACTTTGCATATTTAGTTCTTATATCCTTTTCCACTGACTGCTAACTGTGGCTAAGCTATGGGCACGCCTGCGCAAACGAGCGCACTCACGGGCAAACATCTTTATGATTTAAAAAATATATAACATGTTCATTTATATATTTTATGTTCATAGTCTGTGGGGGCATGTGTTGTGTTGTGTTTATTCACATTTCCATGGCCTCTGTTGTGGGTGTTTACTTTGGGCAATTTTACTCTTCTGGGGGCATGTCCGCTTGCAGGGCTCGGCCTACGGACACGCCCCCTACTGTCTTCCATGGACCGTGTTAGCCTTCGGTGTGATTCAGCATGCCCTCATGCATATGCATGACATGCTGACATCACACTGTTTAACTGCAGCCTCCATGTAAGCCATGTATTTCTTACACGGAGGCTTCATGAATCCTGCCCTAAGTGTTTTTCTGTTATGTCAGAATTGTACTACAGAATTATTTTAAGTTTCTGTGTGATCTCTGAACTCTTGAATAGCACTGTGGTGTAGTAGTATTGTCTTGTGTTTTAATTATTTATTATGAAATATTTTAAAAACCTTTTACCTGTGGCTGGTTTGTTTAGAGATAAGTAAGCTCTAGAGTACATTGCATGCTTATAAGTGATCCTGTAATAAACCCTTCCAAAGCCTTAAGATTGCTTAAGTTACACTACTACTGGATAATAATATTGCACAGTAATAATTGGGCACCCTTTTAAGGGCCTTTTAGTAGCTGATAAATATTAGCTGATGGTGGCAGTGATTACTACTGTATAGTCTGGTTAAAGGGGCACAGCTGGAGAATCTGTGTCAGCCTTTCCCAGGAGTGTCTGTGAAGTTGTATAAATATTTATCTCAAAGTGTGTGTGTGTCAGCTACTTGGGCAGGGGCATGAAGAACTGGTTGGGCAGAGAGGGTACTGGAGGTTAGCTTGCCAGCTAGGCTGAGATCTGGATCCTATAGCTGTGCCAGTGGGGAATCTTATTGGGGACCCGAAGAGCAAGGGACCAACCAGCCCCAGACTGACTGTGATCTCTGTGTGCAGTTAAGGGAAATTGTACTTTACTGTATTTGTTATCAATTCCTCTCATATGAGACACCCTCCCTGGTGTTTGTGGTGAGGATTGAGGCTCCTTGATTGCTAGGCCAGGGCACGGGCATCACACAGACATATAAAATATTCCATGATAACTCTAAGAATCAATCATAAGATATTAGAAAAGATTGGGAAAAAAGATTGGAAAGGCAAATTACAAAGGAACAATGGGAAGATATCTGTGTGATTCCCAAGAATGCAACAAAATCCAGAAGGTTTAGAATTTTTACATGGGTATTTTTATACCTCAAGCAGACTTCATATATTTTCTTCTGGTAGATAATACTTGCTGGAGGTGTGATAGGGAAAAGAGAGCTAACTGGAAGGTGTTGTTTGGGAATATAAAGTGTTGGCAGAAATTCTAGTGAAGTTAATGATTGTGGCCTTGTAGCTTAAGGGTTAGACCAGGGGTCTTGGGTTCAAATTTCCTCAAGGCTTGTTATTCTGCTTTGGCCTGGGGGTTGGCATTATGTTTATGGTGTTAACCTCATATACACAAGTCACAGGGTTTGACTGTCACCCTTGAAAATAAAATTTGGCAGACTTAAAATGGCCCATAAGGGCAGTTAGCATAGTACTTAACTATGAATTTAAATTATTCTTTTGAACTGGGATATAGGATCTGATTTACCTATACAAAATAAAAACGTACAGTGTTTAATGCTACTGGCTGAAAAATTGCAATTACTGGAAATGGAAATCATAATCTAAACCACCATAACTGAAGTACTGAATATTGTAGGCATAGTTCTCAACTGTACAGCTTTTCTCTTAATGTCCAGATTTTTGCCTCATATTTTGGTCAGTTGCTCATATAATTTGTGGTTTGCTTGCAAATCACTATGGATTGAAATCACCAAATAATGACATATATTTGAGTTTCAGACTTAATATTTTTCAGGAAATGCATGCTAACACAAATGCTGTTCATACAGCAATTTTTTTTAAGTTTATAACAGCAATATTTAAAACCTGTACCTAATTTTACACCCTTTCCCCCCATTATTTTAGGTGTTGTTCAGATTTCTTACACTAAAAGGTTGAGAGGTATGACTGTGTGGGGAGATAAAGGAAATGGATGTTGGATTTTTAGAAAAGGGAAAATGGAAATTTTATAGAAATAAATGGGATTTATGGGAACATTCCATACAGAATGATATTCAGTAAAAATATAATGAAATTTAAGGGAAAGCAGGACTTGAGCAATTTAAGTATTATTGGAATGAATGATAATTGTTAAAAAAGAAAAAAAAAAAAAAATATATATATATATATATATATATACACACACACACACACACACACACACACACATATATATATATATATATATATATATATATATATATATATATATATATATATATATAAAATACAAGAAAACAATGACAAATGTTTTCCTTCCCTGTAAGTTTCTTTTCTAGGCTGTCTATAAGTGTGTTTTCCTTTTTATAACAATTGTGTGAATTTAATAAAAGTGTTTAGAAAATAAAAATTAAAGTTTTTGACTGCACCTTTTTTAGGCCAGGGACAAGGAAGTAGCTGTCTTAGATGTAAGGTGTTAGGAGGTGTGACTAGCACTACAGTGGTGTAATCTGTTTTGTTGGTTGCCTGGGTATGAGTGTGGTATTGTTATATAGCTATGTATATATGGGTATATGTATATGTACACACACACACACACACACACACACATATATATATATATATATATATATATATATATATATATATATATATATATATATATATATATATATATATATATATATATATATATATATATATATATATATATATATATATATATAAATATATATATATATATATATATATATATATATATACATACACACTCACACACACACACACACACACACACACACACACACACACACACACACACACACATGGCTTAGTATCAAAATCCCAAATGTAGATGCTCTTCAAACGGGATATTGGACAACAGTTGGTCGATTGCCATGTTGCCGACCATCAGTAGTTCATATTAGAGAATGCCACTGTGCATTCACTGATATGAAGTCAATCTAAGGGCTAGAGACTGTGGTACAGTGTGGATTGGGGCATTCATCCCTTTCCTCAATGTAGTGAGATCTTGGAGTAGGAATATATAGTTAGCAAGAGTTGGGGGTGCAGAGGGGCTTGCCCCCCGGCAAAGGCATGATATGATGTGTAGGCGCTATACTTACTCGAGCTCCTATGTGGACATCACGTTTTAGAAAATATAGATTGACATGTGGTACACGGACAGTAGAACACTTTCGCAGTTTATGTAACATTTTTGATATTAACATTGAATCTGCCGTTGTTGAGGATATGGTTCATGGTTCGATGTGCTGAGCACAAGTTATTTCTGATTCGAGCATTATATTCACTATTATGACCAGAAAAACAATGCACTGGTAATATTTTAATAGTAAATCTATATATACACACGCTTCCTAGAGCATATAGCTCAGAGGGAATGGGATTTCTTTAAGTGGAGCATATCCAACAGCTCTGGGTTTGACATAGCTTTGTATGTTAGGCAGAGATCGTCTTTGAGTAGGCGATACGTGACGGAGTAAAGCTGGGTTTTTTTTTAGACGGTCTGCGTAGAGCATCTGTTTGAGGCTGGTAATCCTCTTTGTGAGGTATTCCTATGGCCTTTCCAGTTGCTGTAGATGTCTTGTGAGGTACATACCAAAAGGGGCATTGTACTCTATAATGGGTCTAATGAGTTATGAGTAGAGTGAAACAATGACCTCTTTTTTCCTGGATGAGAAACCTTTTGTGATGAGGTTTGCCAGTTAGAAGGATGTCCTGAGTACTGTGGCTATGTGATTATCAAAGGAGAGACTATTGTCCACCTGTGTCCCAAGGTCTCATCACACTTTCAGAGTTAAGTAGACTACCATCTCTGTGGTAGCTCATGGGTACACAGTTTTTACCAAAGGGGATGACAATGCACTTTTTGGCATTGCGCTTGAGGCCATGGCTTTGACACCAGGCATCTGCCTCCATAGGGCCCTTTTGTAGGATGTTCACATCGTTAAGAGTTTTGATTATGGCTCCTAGTTTGCAGTCATCTGTGAACTTCGTTACCCAAAGAACTTCTGTGTTAGCCTGTACTTCAGAAAATTAGGTAGCAAACAGGAGAGGACCCAGGACTGAACCCTGTGGTACTCCACTTGTCACTGGTTTGAAGTCGCATTTGGAGTCTGCTACTTTCACATGTGGGTTCTGTCAGTGAGCCAGTTGACAACCCATCTTGTGATATAGGAATTTATACCTAGTTTAGTGAGTTTATCTATAATTCCAGATGGTGTCAAAAGCCTTGGTGAGATCTAGATAGGCTGTGTGAACCACCTTACCCTTGTCTACGGCTTTGGCGACTGCTTCAAAGAAGTCTATCAGGTTTAGCAGACATGATCTGCCTTTTACAAACCTGAACTGGGTGGGGTCCAGAGTTTGGAGATTACCAATGTCTTTGTTTATAAGATCCATGATGATATGTTCCATGGCCTTGCAGACCAGGTTCATTAGGCTAAGGGGCGGTAGTTCCCGGGGTCCGTGGTAGCTCCCCCTTTGTGGAGTGGGATAATCATCGCTGTGTACTATTCAGTGGGCACAAAGCCTGAGGTGAGGCTATGATTGAACAAGTTGCTTAGGTGGGGTGCCAGTTTATTCTGAAGTTCATGTAGAACGCAGCCTGGGATGTTTTCAGGTCCCATGGATGCTGTTTTCTTGGCTTTGGAGAGTGTGGTTTTTACCTCTGCAGCAGTGATTACAGGAACTTTGCATTCTTCCGGTATAGAGATGGGCCCTTTAGGCGTGAGAGGGGGTAAAGTTAGCACTGAACCTATCTGCCAGGATGTTGGCAATACCAGTTGGTTCTGTATATTTAGTGTCGTTGTGTTGTAACTCTGAGCAGATCTGAGTGTTGCCATTGAGATTCTTGACATAGCTATAGAATGCTTTGTAGTTGTCATTAGAATCAGTGGCAATTTTGTTTTTGTAACTATCTTTGGAGGATTTTATGAGGGATCTCAGCTTCTTACTGAGGCTGACCAGGGAGTTCCTCCAATCAAAGGATTTTACTCTTTTTTGCAACAGTTTCTTTCTTATGTTGTAGAGTTTGTTTATGGCAGGGGACCACCAGATTGGCTTCCTTTTTTTGGAGGATAGCATCTTGGTTCTGTTAGGGATAGCATGATCCATGCACTTGTGTAAGTGCTTATACAGTGCATTTGGGTAGGATTCAGCAGTCATACCTCTATTGTCCATCTGCATGGCTGTTTTGAAGTTTGCCACTTCTGTCTTAAAAAGCGTGAAGTTGGCTTTGGAGAAATTTTTTACGGTGGTTTCCCTGCTGGGAGGTGGGAGCAGGATGTGGATGTCTAGGGTGATTAGTTTATGGTCAGATCTGACCAATGAGAAATTGACCTCTGGTGTGGAACACTGGTCACCCATGTTGGGAATGACCAGGTCTAGAATATTGATGCCCCTGGTGGGGGTGTGGATAGTTGATCCAAGGCATTGGACTTTATTTATTCCAGAAAATGTTGAGCAAAAGAGTTGGTACATGAGTAATTTTCCCAGTTAATGGTGGGGGAGTTGAAATCACCCATTATTAGGGTGTTGAGTTGCACCCTAATATTTTCTAGTGTATCAAGAAATGAGGAGTGGGAATCCTGGGGTGTGGTGGGGAATCTGTAGCAAGTTACAGTTTGGATTACGGTCTTCCCCAGAGTTAGTTGCACTTGGATAATCTCGGATGCATTATGCTGAGCAACTAGCCTGGAGGTGTGGATATCCTTAATGAATATGGACATGCCTTCATCTTTAGTGTTTCGGTCCAGGTTAGGTGGCCGAAAGGTGTGTCATGAATTATAGCCTGGTAATGCAGGGGTGCTCTCTGGAGCCTTGAACCAGGTCTCTGTAACTGCACAGATGTCAATGTTCTCCATTTTAAGGAAAGCCTCAAGTGAATGCATTTTGAGGTTTAGACTTCTAGCATTGAGTAGCATTACCCTCAGATTTTGCTTTCTTGTACCTGTTAAGGTGGTGAATTTGTCATTTGAACCTTGCCTAAAAAAGGCACTATAGGGGTGGCAAGAGCCTTAGCCAGTATCCGGAATCCCAAGGGTGACAGGTGCAGGCCATCTCGGGCAAAGCATCGTGGTCTATCGATCATGTCATCCAAGGCAGACAGATACTGGATCCCCTTAGAATGACACCAGAAGCTTAGCCAATTGTTGAAGTTAATCATTTTTTCCTTGTACTGTAGTATCATTCTGGGTGATGGCAGGATGCTACTCAAGGCTAGGGTCATACCTGCCTGGACTACAAGATCGAAGAGCTCCTCCATGTTTCTTTTCATGTAGGCCAGGGAGGTACATCTCAGGTCATTCACACCAACATGGACAATGACAAAGTCATATTTGTACTTGTTGTGGAGTGACCTGAGTGAGTGCATTATGTGATGGATCCTGGCACCTGACAGGCAGCTGACAGTAGCTGTCTCCTTGTTTAGCCTGGTGAGTGGAACATCAGTGTGCCTGACTATAGAGTCACTTATGACTAGAGTGTTGTGTACATTGTTATACCTTATGGGCTGTGGTTGAGTGGCACACTGAGTTTGTGGGCTATGTGTCACTTGGGTTATGTTGGGGGGTGGAGGTTGCTTGAGTTTCTGCTTTGGAAGTCTCTGTTGCTTGAGCAGATTTTTATTGAGAGCCTCTGTGAATTTAAGTGTATGTTTCATGTTTCTATGTGTGTGTTTTGGTGGTGTAGGTTTTGAGGGACTGTGTGATGAGTGTGGTATGGTGCAAGTGTTACCTTCTCCTCTTGACTGTCTAGTCCAGTCTTGGGTGAAGAGAGCTTTGCTTCCAGTTTGGCTATATAAGTGCATCTCTCACAGGTTGTAGTGTTGGGTAATAGGAGGAAAGGGTTGTCTGTGTACATGAGGCAATTGCTGCATTGCCCCAAGATGCCCAGAATCATCAGGCAGACAGGAGGAAACACTGGGAGCTGACCCTTAGACATGCCTGGATAGGTGCTTATTTATTAAGTACTAAAAACTGTTTTTCTCCAGACAAGTGAGGAAAGTTGAGTGCTGTAGTAATTTATAGCTTATTTAGTGGTTACAGCGAGTTCTGAACAAGTGCTGAGCTCAAAGAAAAAAAAAATAGTACTAAAACTAAAAAAAATGGCTAGCTCTAAGGGAAACTTTGAAGAGCAGACTTTATGGTGCTTGGAATAGTTTAACCCTAGCTAAGCAGCAATGCATAAAGTGTATATATATATCTATATCTATATCTATATATATATATATATATATATATTTTTTTTTTTTTAATATAACAGTAGCAAATGAGGTACTGTGGTGGTGGTGCTGCGGTAGCGCTGTCGCCTGACAGTAAGACGTTGTCCCGTTCGATTTTCAGTTACAGCGTCTTCTGTCTGGAGACAGGTGTGAATGGGCATACCATGGGCGTACCTTCGTTGAAGGTTGTGCGTCAGAGCTGGCAACTCGGCACGTAAAAATCTACTGCCAATCATTAGCGGACTGGAGTTCTGCTGTGGCGACCCCTAACTGGGAAAAGCCGAAAAACACAACAACAACAACAGTAGTAAATGAGCAAACTGATTTAAACTGATTTAAACAAATTAACCAATTAACCAATAAAAAGCTAAAAACTGAGCCCTGTTCCTGCAGTCTTCAATCAGACAAGTTCTAACTGCACACTCCTGCCACTAGGGTGCAGGGGAACCTTCTCCAAAAAAAGTTGGTCTGGATTAGTGCTCAAGTTCCACAAACAAAGCTAGATTCAGCATGTCTGAATTTAGTCTATGCTACAGCAAACAAGGCATACCAATGTCATAAAGAAACAGTTCAAATAAGCAGGCACAATAAGCCTTTAACCAGAAACTCCCAGCTCAGAAGGGCAGAATCTACTCTCTCCTCCCACAAGAATGCAGACCACACCTTCTTAATGTAAAACAACTGGCCCAAAGCCCACGTGCTTAAACCAGAACTAATACACTTTTAGAATAACAGACACTAAGCCTTCAATCAGCAACTCCCAGCTTAGAAGAATGTAAGCTACCTGTCCTGCCACAACAGTGCAGACCACAAACCTTCTTAATGTAAAACAACTGGTCTGAAGACCAAGTGCTTCAACCAAAGACTTAGAATAACAGTTGCAATTTAATCAGGCTACTAACAAGCAGTAATACATGCAGCAGAATAAATCCAATTAAATACTTTTAAGAACAAGAAGGAAAAGCAAAAAAGTTATAAAGTAGGAAGAAACACAAATACAGTAAAAGCAGATGAATATAGTGCCATTTTTTATATAATAATAGAAAACGAGCAAACTGATTTAAACAAATTACCAAATTAACCAGTAAAAAAGCTCAAAACTGAGCCCTGTTCCAGCAGTCTTCAATCAGACAAGTTCTAACTGCACAATCCTGCCACTAGGGTGTATGGGAACCTTCTCCAAAAAAAATGGCCTAGATTAGTGCTTAAGTTATACAAGCAAAACTAGATTCAGGATGCCTGGATCTAGTCTATGCTACAGCAATCAAGGTGCACCAGTTTCAGAAAGAAACAGTTCAAATAAACAGGCACAATAAGCCTTTAACCAGAAAGTCCCAGTTCAGAAGGGCAGAATCTAGCCACTCCTCCCACAAGAGTGCAGACCACAAACATTCTTAATGAAAAATAACTGGCCTGAAGCCCAAGTGCTTTAACCAGAACTAATACACTTTTAGAATAAGGATGTAAGCAACTGAGCCTTCAATCAGCAATTCCCAACTTAGAAGGATGTAAGCTATCTGTCCTGCCACAACAATGCAGACCACAAACCTTAATGTAAAACAACTGGTCTGGAGCCCAAGTGCTTAAACTAAAAGGCTTAGAGTAACAGTTACAATTTAATCAGGCTATTGTCAAGCAGTAATAAATGGAGCAGAATAAATACAACTGAGTACTTTTAAGAAGAGGGGAAAAAGCAAAATAAAGTGCAATTTTTTTTTAGTAAAGTGCAAGGAGAGAGGAAGAAGGAGCAGAAGAAAAATTCAAGGTTAAGGACCTAAGTGGGTTGGCCTTCTCAAATGTTCTCTCCGTATTAAGTAGAGTGAATACCAGAGTAGGAGAGGTGTCCCAGATCAAATTTGCAGTAGGGGTGGGCAACAACAAAGCCACAAACAGTAACAACACCACAAGAATAGGGTGAGGAGGGAGGGGGAAAAACAGTTTCAGGGCAGATGAGAAACAGAAAACAATGCCAGAAAATATATAAAATAATTCAGTCAGGCAAAATTAAGACAATGCAGAACTCTGAAAGGTTAAAATGCCAAGAAATATACTTATCAGTCAGCGATATATTTCCAGATTATTTGAGAATCACACTGCAGCCAGAACACCTGGAGATTCCACCCAAGAAAATTATTTTCCTGTGCCACTGTTGAGCAGATCCACAGCAGTGATCCCCGGGGTGAATTTCCTATCTCCCATCCAATCATCAAGATTTTTCTTGAAGAGTGCTAATGATGAGCTTTTTTTGATATAGGTAGGTAGTTTGTTCCAGAGTATGGGAAGTCTCTGTGACAGGAATCTATCTCTCCAGCATGTTCTGTTTATTGTGGTGAGAAGGTTTAGGTCCCTAAAGCATGTAGCTCGGTGGGATTGGGATTTCTTTAAGTGGAGCATGTCCAAAAGCTCTGGGTTTGACATAGCTTTGTGTGTTAGGCAGAGATCACTTCTGAGTAGGCGATATGCAACATGCGACGGAATAAAGCTGCAGTTTTTTGAGACGGTCTGTGTAGGGCATCTGTTTGAGGCCAGTAATCCTCTTTGTGAGATATTTCTGTGGCCTTTTCAGTTGTTTTAGATGTCTTGTGAGGTACATACCAAAAGGGGCGTTGTACTCTATAATGGGTCTAATGCGTCATGAGTAGAGGGGAACAATGACCTCTTTTTTACTGGATGAGAAATCTTTTGTGATGAGGTGTGCCACAAAGAAGGATTTCCTGACTACTGTGCCAATGTGATTATCAAAGGAGAGACTGCTGTCCACCTTTGTCCCAAGGTCTCTTAAAAATATATGCCCTTTTCCCTACTGTAGTGTGATCATGGAGTTAGTACATATAGTTGGAGGGGTTGTGGGGGGCACAGCCCCCCACATTGGAAAGTGTGAGGGGCATAGCCCCCACCTTATTTGTTTTATACTCTTGTTGCTGTTGTTGTTGTGTCTTTCGGCTTTTCCCGGTTAGGGGTCGCCACAGTGGAATTCCGGTCCGCTAATGATTAGCAGTTGATTTTTACGTGCTGAGTTGCCAGCCCTAATGCACAACCTTCAACGAAGGCACGCCCATTCACGCATGTCTCTACGCAGAAGACGCTCTAGCTGAGAGTCGAACCGGTCAGCGTCTTACTGTGAGGCGACAATGCTACCACATCACCGCCCCCCGTGGATATTTGTATTTTACCAAAAACTTCAAAACAATACATTTTAAACAATAGGCATGCATATATACAACACCAATGAATAACTCCTCCGGAAGACAATATGTACTCAAACTAAATGGGGGGGCTACGCCCCTACACCCCCACAGCCCTCCACACCCACCCTAACAATATATACTAACTCCAGGATCAGACTACAGTGGGGAAAAGGGCATATACCTTTTGCTTGCCTTACAGTACTCTACACAGTGCCATATATACTAACTGCAGTTCGGTGAAATGAGATTCAGTGAAATGAGTTTGAAGTAATTTGAGTTTTCAGCGAAGTAGTTGGTGTGAAATGAAATTCAGTGAAATGATATTCAACAAAACAAAGTAGACCCATATACAACACACACACACACACACATATATATATATATATATATATATATATATATATATATATATATATATATATATATATATATATATATATATATATATATATATATATATATATATATATGTGTGTGTGTGTGTGTGTGTGTGTGTATATATATATATATATATATATATATATATATATATATATATATATATATACACATGCTCGACGGCATATGTCCGAATCACAATGGTTAGCATTGCTGCCTCACAGCAAGAGGTTCTTAACATTGAAAAGCACTTCCGTGTATGTGTGCCTGTTTTGTAGATCGGACTACAGTTCGGGTAAGGGAAAATTCCCTTTTCCCCACTGTAGTGCAATCTCAGAGTAAGAATATTAAAGTGGGGGTATGTGGGGGGTGCAGGGGAGTTAAACCCCTCCCCCTGCAGAAACATAGATTTTTTTTTTTTTTTGAACTACACATATACGGAAGCACTTTTCGATGTTAAGCGCTTTTGTGTGTGTGTGTTCGATGTTTTGTGATTTGAACACATACTAGTCGAGCATGTGTCCTAGACCCATATATATATATATATATATATATATATATATATATATATATAGATATATATATATATATATATATATATATATATATATATATATATATATACGGTTCCCATTCAGAAGCCTGAAACATCATAAGCCTGAAAATCAAAATCCTGAAACCAAAAGCCTGAAAATTCAGAATCCTGAAAACTCAAAATCCTGAAAGACCAAAATCCTGAAACTCAAAATCCTGAAAACAAAAAATAGACATACTTATGTCATTTTGGCTTTGCTATTGTTAGCCCTGTGGTATTAGGTCATGTGTTGGGGTCAGGTAAGTGTGGTTGGTTTTATTTTAGGGTTAGGGCGGTTTAAGTGAGTTAGGTTAGGCAGGTTAGGCATGTATGCAATAGTGACAAATATTGGGGTTAGGGCGGTTTAAGTGAGTTAGGGTTAGGCGCGGGTCAGGTGAGTGTGCGATAGTGACGGACCTTAGGGTTAGGGTTAGGGTCAGGGTCAGTTGGTAGATATTAGTGTCTTTATAGTGACATATTAGCATTATTTGTGTTTTCAGGATTTTGAGTTTCAGGATTTTGGTCTTTCAGGATTTTGGGCTTTCAGGATTTTGAGTTTTCAGGATTCTGAATTTTCAGGCTTTTGGTTTCAGGATTTTGATTTTCAGGCTTATGATGTTTCAGGCTTCTGAATGGGAACCATATATACATATATATATTTGTATATATAATCATAGGATCATAGGAAGTTACTAGGCTAATGTCCCTAGGGCCCTTACAAGCCTAACCAGGCTCTACCCTTATTTCTACGATCAGCACCTATTGTCCCTGTCCAAGAGGGACACACATGTGACCACCATGGTGAATTTATGGTTATCCATCCAAACCTCTAGATTGCATTTGAAGAGGGCCAATGAGGTGTTCTGTCTGATATGAAGTGGGAGTCTGTTCCAAAGGTGTTGTAACTAATGGGAGACAAATCTGTCCCTCCAGCAGGTTCTTTTAATATCACATACCAGGTTAAGGTATTTAGAACGAGTAAACTGCGTACCATTTGGCTTTCGGAGATGTAACATTTCCAGTAAAGCAGAGTCAGAGATTGCCTTGTGCACTAGACAGAAATTGCCTCTGAGCGGTCTGTATGAAACAGAATAAAGTGACAGTGATTTCAGATGATCCACATATAAAACATGCTGAAGACCTTGAATTTTCCTTGTGAGGAACCTTTGTGGTTTCTCCAGTTGCTACAGGTGCTTGGAAAGGTATGTATCAAAAGAGGTGTTGTACTTAATTATTGGCCTGATGAGGGAAGAGTACAGGGAGGTTATAACTTCTTTTTTTCTGGAGTCAATGCCCTCTTATATGAGAAATGAGAAACAATGCCCTTGTTACCACTATGGAGACATTTTGATGAAAGGTAAGACTGCTGTCAACCTGTGTGCCCAGGTCTCTCACCTCTGAGTGCATACTTAAGGTGTTGATATTGATGTGGTAGTTAGCAGGGACATCACCCTTACGGAAAGGGATGATAATACATTTTTTGCATTGAGTTTAAGGCCATGACTTTGGCATCAGTCATTCCACATGCCGCCATGGTGAACTGTAGTGCAATCTCAGAGTTGGTATATTTAGTTAGAGGGTAAGGGTGGTCTCCCCCGCACACATTGGTGGATTTGATTTGCTTGTTTTTTTTTTTTTTTTTTTTTTTGTTATGTTAGATTAGTGGTTGCTTTAATGGGGTTAGTTTTCGATGTTCCGGGTGTTTGATGTTCTGCAGTTTTGCTAATATCGTCTTGATGATGATGTGGGATTCGATGAAGTAAAACCACATATGTGTATATATATATATATATATATATATATATATATATATATATATATATATATATATATATATATATATATATATATATATATGTATATATATATATATATATATATATATATATATATATATATATATATATATATATGTATGTATGTCTATATAGTTTATATATCTATATATATATATATATATATATATATATATATATATATAGATATATATATATATATATATATAGATAGATAGATTTTATTTTATTTATTTTACATTTGTTGACTGGGTTAGCTCGACTGAGCTGAAGAGCTCTTTTTCAGTGGAGGCACGGGGAGAAAGTCTCCAGTACACTATACAATAACATAAGCAGTATTATTATACATTCAACTAAAAAATATTATTAACACATTATGATTCCATAGGTGATAGTGAGAAAAGACATTTTTACATTCAAGAAAATAAATACTTACATTTTAACATATGATGCTATCAATTGATTTATACAGGAGATATACAAGAGACGGTTCGAATGAATGTTGAACTAAAACATAGGAAGTTTGAGGTTAGAAGTGTCTAGTACTGAGAGTAGGAGATGGATAAAAGGTAGTAGGTTTATGGAGGGTCAGTACAGTGGCATGACCAGAGAGTTTTTAGGTGTTCTTTAGCAGCAACTTTGAATTGTTTAGGTTGTTTTAGTGATCTGATATGAAGTGTGAGACGGTTCCAAGATGTCTTAGGTTTATAGATGAGTAGGAGGTCTTGGTTGGCACTGCGGAGAGATCAAGTAGAGTAGTAGGAGATAAGAGAAGTTATGTTTGGACAATTGGAAGGTTAGTAAAGGAGGGAGTGTATGATAGGAAGCTGAGATAGAAGAAGCTGTTGAGGAAGTTCAAGCCAGTTTAAGTGTTTAAATGAGAGGCAGTGATGGGTTTTGTAAGTATGGTGTGCTGAGAATCTAGCTATCTTGCTGTAGGTTGTGTCTAGTTTAGTTAGGAGTGTGGAGTTAAGGTTTGTTCAAATTTGTGACCTGTATAGTAAACTTGGTAGAAGGTATGTATGAGAGAGGGTTCCTTTAGCTTTGGAAGTGAGAAACTTTTTGTTTTTGTATAGAAGGCCTAGTTTCTGATGAGTCTTCCTGATACAATTGTTGATGTGTAGATCAAATTTAAGTTGATCGTCTACAGTGATGCCTAAGAGTTTTGTGTATGGTTCAACTACAATTGGAGTGTTATTAAGAGACAATATAGAGAAGGTAGATTTGAGATGGTTAAAGTTTTTAGGCAAAAAGAGCAAGAGTTTAGTTCTTTTAGGGTAAAGAATTAGTTGGTTATTGGAGAGCCAGGTTTCAACTGATGTAAAAGAAGCCTGAGTAGCAGAGAGGAGTTTGGAGGGACAGTCAGAGATGGTGATGACATAGAGCCATCTGCGTATTGTACAAGGGATCACTGTGGGCAGGAAGTATAGAGAAGATTTATAAAGATATTGAATAGTAATGGACCAAGGATAGATCCTTGGGGAATGGCCATTTTAACAGGGAGAGAAGGGCAAAGTGCAGACTGCCATTTCACTGATTGTAGTTGGTCAGTAAGATAGCTGGAAAACCAGGCAACAGTAGTGGGGGAGAAGTTTAGATTAGTTAGTTTTGTCAGTAGTAGAGAGTGAGATACGGTGTCAAAGGCCTTTGACAGATCAAGAAATAAGCAAGAGGCAAGTTGGTTATTATTTCTGGTCAGAGAAATAGTGTTACTAAAGGAAATAAAGGCAGTGGTAGTGCTGTGTTTAGGTCAAAGGCCGTGTTGTGTGGGAGTGAGCAGACTTTCCAGAAGTAGGTGTTGCATAGTTTGCTTGGGAATGCACTTTTCCAGTACTTTAGAGAGTGGTGACAAGATAGCAATGGGTCTAAAGTTAAATATTTCTGTGGAGTTACCTCCTTTATGAATAGGTAGAGTGTAAAATTCTTTCCAGATAGATGGGACTTTTGACTCAAAGATGGAGCAGTTGATCAAGATGGATAGAGGGAGAACAAGAGAACAAGGATTTCAGCTCAAGGGAAATATGGGATGGGTTCATTAAGGCAAGTGAGGGTTAAATGTTTAGAGTGGACAATGGCAACTCCACCCCCTATTTTCTTTTGGTGATCTAGGCAAATTATTTTATAGGCTGGGGAAGTATTTTTCTATCAGAGGTGTGGTTTTAGCCATGTTTCTGTTAGGCTGATAATGTCTGGGGCATGGTTGACAATCCAAGTATGAAATTCAGTAGTTTTAGTTAATATACTTCTAATGTTCATTGAGTAATAAGAGATGTGTTTATTTTTAGGAGGAGTATGGTTTTGTAGGCTGGAAGGGGGAGCATTGCTGGTGGAGGAGGAAGAGATGGGGCCTGGATTAGGAAGAATATCTCCTGATAAAAGTAGGGTTTCTGAGAGGAAGAGGAGCTTGTGTTTGAGTGAGTAACAGCAGAGATATTTTGTTTTAATTTTAGAATAAGTATAGTGGGAGGAGGAATTCT
>NC_056725.1:532046972-532084472 GCF_019279795.1 Protopterus annectens | reverse complement strand
TCTATTAACTCTGAGTAATAGATTTCAGTGTAAGAAATAAAATGTTAGCTGTTTTTCTAAGTGCTGAACCATGAAAACTTAGTTAAATACAAATCTGAGAGGTCTGATCTGCATTATTATTTTACAGTCTAATTGTATGCAGTGATTTAATTTTTTTCATGAATGAGATTCTGTTGCTCCATTAATTAAACAACATTATGTGAGCCAGAATACAGACTGAACCAATGTATTAAATTATTGCCAAATTAATGTTAGTCTCTTAGAATGAGTTGTATTTTGAGTCTACTTCATGAACCACAAAATGAACTGGCACCTTACCTAAGTGTCATGTTTAATCGTACTCTCACCTCAGGCTTCATGCCCACTGAGTGGCGCACAGTTAAAGTTATCCCACTCCTCAAGGGGGGATCCACCTTGGATCCCGGGAACTACTGCCCCATCAGTCTGACGAACCTGATCTGCAAGGCCATAGAACGTATTATCTTGGAACTTATAAACAAAGACATTGGCAAATTTAAAACACTGGACCCCACCCAGTTTGGGTTTGTGAAGGGCCGATCTTGTCACCTGAACCTGATTGACTTCTTCGAATCAGTCTCCAGAGCCATGGACGAGGGTAAGGCAGTCCACACAGCCTAGTTGGACCTCGCCAAGACCTTTGACACCATCCCCCACTCTGGAATCATAGATAAACTTACTAAGCTGGGCATTAATCCCTACATCACTAGATGGGTTGCCAACTGGCTTACTGACAGAACCCACACTGTAAAAGTAGCTGACTCCAAATCCAGCTCCAGACAAGTGACAAGTGGAGTACCTCAGGGTTCAGTCCTGGGACCTCTCTTGTTTGGCATCTATTTCTCTGAAGTACAGGCCAATACTAAGTGACTCTGGCTAACAAAGTTTGCAGATGACTGCAAACTGGGAGCCATTATTGAATCTCCAAATGATGTCGATACTCTACAAAAGGGCTTTACAGAAACAGATGCTTGGTGCCAGAGCCATGGGCTCAAGCTCAATGCCAAAAAATGTGTAGTTATCCCCTTTGGGAAAAAACATGTACCCGTGAATAACCCCACAGGTGGCAGTACACTAAACACTGAAAGTGTGATAAGAGACTTAGAGACACAGGTGGACAGTGGTCTCACCTTCGATAACCACATCGCCACAACAGTCAGGAAATCCTTCTATGTGGCACACCTCATCACTAAGGGCTTTTCATCCAGAAAAAAGGAGGTCATTGTCCCACTGTACTCATCCCTCATTAGACCCATTATAGAATACAATGCCCCATTTGGTATGTACCTCTCAAGACATCTGCAACAACTGGAAAGGCCACAGAAATACCTCACTAAAAGAATCACAGGCCTAAAGCAGATGCCCTGTGCTGACCTCCTTAAAAAACTCCAGCTATACTGTGTCGCATATCGTCTACTCCAAGGTGAGCTCTGCTTAACATACAAGGCCATGTCAAACCCAGAACTGTTGGACATGTTACACTTAAAGAAATCCCAATCCCTCAAAGCCACACACTCCAGGGATCTAAACCTTGTCATCACAATAAACAAAACATGCTGGAGGGATAAGGTCCTGACCCAGAGACTCCCCAGACTCTGGAATAGACTGCCCATACATGTTGAGCAGAGCACCTCTTTGGCCCTCTTCAAAGGGAACCTTGATGATTGGATGGGAGAAAGGAAATTCACCCCAGGGATCACGTCAGTCGCCCTGCTAGACAGGGGTCCAGGGAAGTAAATAGTGTGGGAAGAAATAGCCAGGGATTTGTTATGGCTAGGCTTGTATAGGCCCTAGGGTCGATAGCCTAGTACCAACCTATGAACCTGGAACCTATGAACTTTGTATCATCTGTTAACTAAGGGAGCCTATTATACAGAAGTATATCCAACATTTAAGTGACTTTCTCAGAATCATATAATTTGCAAGTGGACAATATGGGAATTAAACCCAGAATTACAGGACGAAGGTGTTTAGCACCTTAAAAGATTAACCTTTTTTTATAAAGTAGATTCCTATGGATATTGAGTGCAGTTCCTGGACACCACATGTGGAATGTGCTACAATATATTCAGAGTTATATTTAATGTACTAGAAACAGGATCATTTCAGACTGAAGAAATCCTCAAAACTTCAGTTATCTATTTAATTGGTCCATGTTACTCTTTCACTTTATCATGGAAGTCAAGAATAGTCAGATGTGCTGAAGTTCAAAGAAGAGAGAAGTTTTCTGAATGACCCACCATTTTCTTATATCCATTTGGAAGTATGTTGGCTTTTCTAGGTTCTATAATCAAAACGGATGGAACTCCTTTGCCTTAAAATATTCAAAGACACACAAAATGCTTCTCAGTCTTTCAAATAACAGAAACAATAAACAACATGAAAATTATAAAGAGACAATCCTTCAGATGAATAAACGCAGAATCAAACCAGGCTTTATTGCAAATGGCAGTGGGTATATTCTGCATAAATATATTGACAATAACAAGCAAAACAAATATATTTGTATGTTTGAAACTCCCAGAGGCTTTAAGGATGTCAGAATAACTTGCATATCTAAGCATCTCATCTTGTTATATACTTTTGCACTTAGTAAGATAAATTATATGTCTGAGAATCAGTCAGCAGCAGTAGAGCAATGAAGGAAATCATTTACCGAATTAATAGCAGTTAAAGGCCAATAAAAGCTGTGGTGCTCATCTTGTAAACCATAATCTGTGCTGTGCAGAATGAGAAATTTAACAAGAACAATTCATGCGGGATGGTATTTAAATTCTAGCAAACTGGTTTAAAAGTTTATGGTAATGCTGTATACACCTGGGAGAAGTGATTTGATTGCTTATTGCAACCTGAGCACTTTGCAAAGTGTATTCTGTCAGCAGAATTAACAGCTTTTTACTTACTGTTTGAATTAAGATAAACTTTTTTCATATTTGCTTATATAGCTCTGAATAAACATTTCCATAACTGCATTATGATTGTTTCACACTATTGTAAGAGACAGGCGAGGGAAGCAGTTCTAATGAATTTGATAGGGCCTAGCAGTTCTTTTCAGATACTGCTACTTGTCTTATTTTTTTAATATACTACATCATAATTTTGAGCTACATTTTACAGGTGACCTTAACTTCAGATGGTGTTAATGATCATGCTACTAAACATATGTGGAAGTTATATTGTTCACCAGATGAAGGTTAGGTAAGTAAGTAAGTAAGTGTGTGTGTGTGTGTGTGTGTGTGTGTGTGTGTGTGTGTGTGTGTGTGTGTGTGTGTGTGTGTGTGTGTGTGTGTGTGTGTGTGTGTGTGTGTGTGTATATGTGTGTGTGTTAACATTACATATGAAATGAAAATACAAAATTAATTGTACTATTTCACTGCTTTTTTCACTCACAGAATTAGCTAGCATATTTATATATTCACATATATTCCAAGGCCAATCAGTTTTATGACTATCCATACCTGGACAGTACACTTCCTCAGGTCACACATCTTTTCTCCAGTAGGTCCATGACAGTTAATCCCACAGTAAATTTGTGGATCCCCATTTAGTTTATTTTTAAAGGAAAATTGTGAGACACTCTGCTTAACATTCAGAGAAGTTTATTCCAGAGATTTCTGTGACACTAGACTATAAACGTATTCCTCCACCATGTTTATTTATCTATTGGTAAACATTTAGTTTCCTGGTTCTAGTACTGGTGGAAATATTGGACTTGGGGAGAAATATGAGGTCAGGACAATCAGGTCTTTTATGCTGCTATAAATAAGACAGAGATCTCCACTCAAAAGTCTGTAAGACACTGAATAAAGTGATAGAGCTTCTGGTTTCTCTTGGTAGCTCAGGCATTTTAGGCCTGTAATTGTTTTGGTTAGGAATCTTTGGGTTCTTTCTCATTGTTTGGTATATTTAGTAACATGCATCCAAAAGGAGGTGTTGTACTTGATAAGTGCCCTGATCAGTGCTGAGTACAAGGGAACGACTACCTCTTTAGACTTTTATGGTATTCTTTTGGCAATCAACTGGACTAAAGTTAGGAGATTTCCTGATAACCATTGTCGCATGATGATCAAAAGAGAGGGAGGTTTCAACCCAAGTTCCTAAATCTCTGACTACATTTTCATTTTTATGTGCTATTTTGCCTATACAGTTTGATGGGGGGGGGGGCTTCAATATTAAACCTGATGGTGCTACACTTTTTGCACTTAGTCTGAGCCCATTTTTAACATGCCAAGAGTTTACCACAGACAGTCCATTCTTGAGGCTTTAGGTGTCTTAGTGTGACTTAACAAAAAATAAATAAATAAATAAATAATCCAGTTCACAGTCATCTGCAATGTTTGTTAGCTACAGGTCTTGACTCCCAGCTTGAGATCTAAGAAGCAAATATCACAAAATGAGAGGCACTGGCACTAAGATCTGGGGGACAATACTGGTCAATTTCATACTTTTTGGTGAAGCACCTGCAACTCACACAGAGTGGGATGTATCTTTCAGCGACTTTGTTAGTTACCACATAGGGGTCAATTTTTAAAGCATTTACTTTTTACATGATGCCAGAATGGGGAATGGTGTTGAAGGCCTTGACTATGTCAAGATATATTCCATGGACTGCATGACTACCATCTGCAGCCTCCCATAATCCTTTTGAAGAAGTTTGTCGGATTAGACCGGATCTACCTTTCAAGAAGCCAGACTATTGTTGATCAAGTCTAACAATATTCATAGGTTCATAGGTTCATAGGTTCATACTAGGCTATCTGCCCGAGGGCATTTACAAGCCTAGCCCATCGTTTTGTGGCTTACGCCACCCCTTTAGTATGGGGAACTATACCCATTATTTTGCTGTGCCTCTGTCGAGCAGTGACACTGAGGTAATCCCTGGGGTATATCTGCGATCTCCCATCCATTGGTCAAGATTTCTCTTGAACAAGGCCAGCGAGGTGCTCTGCCTCACATATACCGGGATTTTGTTCCACAGCATAGGGAGTCTTTGGGTGATGAATCTATCCCTCCAGCACGCCCTATTAATAGCCGTGTTGAGGTTTAAGTCTCCGCCCTTGTGGCTCTGATGGATCTAGATTTTTGAGGTGAAGCATATTCATCAAATCTGGGTTTGACATGGCCTTGTATGTTAGGCAAAGGTCACCTCTGAGCAAGCGTAAGCGACTGAATAGAGCTGGAGTTCTTTCAGTCGGGCAGTATAGGACAGATTTTGAGACCCTTTATCCTTTTGGTGAGGAACTTTGTGGCCTCTCCAGCTGCTGCAAGTGTCGGGTCAGATACATTCCGAATGGGGCATTGTACTCAATCATTGGTCTGATGAGTGATGAGTATAGGGAGACTATGACCTCCCTTGATCTAGATGAGAATCCCTTCATGATAAGGTGGGCAATGTAGAAGGTCTTCCTAACTACTTTAGCTACATGGGTGTCGAATGACAGACTACTATCAACCTGGGTCCCCAGGTCCCTGATAACTTCTTCTGTGCTCAGTGGATTGCCACCTATTTGGTAGCTAGGGGTAACCTTGTTTTTCCCGAAGGGTATGACTATGCATTTTTTGGCATTGAACTTTAGGCCGTGGCTCTGGCACCAGTTATCCGTTTCTGTGAGACCCTTCTGAAGGATATCTGTGTCAGATGTATTTTCTACTATGGCGCCCAGTTTGCAGTCATCTGCAAACTTTGTCAGCCATAACCCTCCTGTGTTTGCTTGTACTTCAGAAAAGTAGATGCCAAACAAGAGTGGGCCCAGGACTGAGCCCTGTGGGACACCACTTGTGACAGGCTTTGAGTCTGACATGGCGCCAGCAACTCTGACCCTGTGGGTTCTGTCACTCAGCCAGTTTGCAACCCATCTTGTAATGTATGGGTTAACATTTAAGCTGATGAGTTTTTCAATGATACCCGAGTGGGGTATTGTATCAAAGGCCTTAGCCAGATCGAGGTAGGCTGTATGGACTGCCTTTCCTCATCAATGGCTTTGGTGACTGTTTCAAAAAGTCAACCAAGTTTAAAAGGCATGATCTGCCTTTGACAAAGCCAAACTGGGTTGGATCCAAAGTCTGCAAATTCCCTATGTCTTTATTTATGAGGTCCATTATGATCCTCTCCATGGCTTTGCAGATAAGGCTTGTCAAGCTAATGGGCCGGTAATTTCCAGGGTCGGTGGAGGCACCGCCTTTGTGAAGTGGGACCACAGTTGCAGTGCGCCACTCCCTGGGTACGTATCCAGAGGTAAGACTTTGATTAAACAGCTGTCCTAGCTGTGGGTTTAATTCCTCATTGAGTTCGTGGAGCACACAGCCGGGGACACCATCAGGTCCCATGGATGCTGTGTTTTTTGCTTTGGAGAGAGCAGTTCTCACTTGGGCATTGGAGGAAATATCACAGTTTATGCTGTCAGTTTCAGTATGTTCCCATGGCTTGGTGAATTAGGCTTCTGTGGCTGATAGGTCAGTAATTATTCAGGTTATGCTAAGGCTGTCACTACTGCAGTGCAGCAGTCATCAAGGACAAAACCAGTGGCTAAAGAGTCTGAGGCATATGTCCACAAGGGAATGTTTAGCACTGTTAATTAAACAACCAGGTATATTGTCAGGTCCTGTGAAGGAGGTATTTTTGGTCTTGGTTAATGATGTTTTACAGATAACTGGGGGAATAATAGATTCCTATATTCTAAGGCTTTAAATCAAAATTTTGGTGGGAAGCTGGCACTAAATTTGTTTGCAAGGATACTGTCAATGTCCATTGTGTCAGAATAGGAATCATCATTGTGAATACATTCTGAGTAATGTAGAGTATTAGTATTTTTAGTTTTCTAACACAGCTAAAGGAGGCTTTATAATTATCCTTAGCTTTAGAGGGCAGTCTATGGTCATGGGCTCCTTCAGTGGACCTGATCTCATTTTTTATTTTATTTATTTTTAATGCTTTTTTGTATTATCCTTGTGAATGGGGGTTTTGGACTTGCTAAATAATTTAAGGACTTTCTTTCTTTCTTTTGCTGTATAGTTTATTTATAGCGGTGAACCACAGAGGAGGCTTGTTTTTGAATTTCCCATGATACTTAGTTCTGGTAGGGACTGCTAGTTATATGCATTTTTCTAAATGGGCCATGGAAGTCATTAGTGAAGTTTGCTGCTGTATTAAAGGGCAGTCATAAGTGAATTCTGATATTTCATCACAGAGCTGGTTGAGGTTGATATGTCTGTAGTCCTTAAATTCAATGAGGTTTGGTGAAGGTGCTTTTGGGAGTTTAAAGAAGATCAGAGGTTTATGATCAGAGTTCACTGACTTTAATTACATTTAAATTTATATTTAATATAGTTTTAAAAACTCAAACATTCTAGTTAGTTTTGTATCACTTCACCTTTATTTATGTGACACAGTATCAGAAATGCACTGTTAGTGGGAAAAGAATGTGAAAGAAAACTAGTTTGTGCATGTGTGTGTGTGTGTGTGTGTGTGTGTGTGTGTGTGTGGTAGAGAGTGACCAAAACAGAGACCAAGAGAGGGACTGCAAGAGAAGTAGTGTCTGTAGTATTACAAGGTGGCAATTGTGTAGGTAACACAAAGAATATCTAAGGTTCAGACCAAAAATAGCTATTTATAA
This sequence comes from Protopterus annectens, assembly GCF_019279795.1. Classification (NCBI taxonomy): domain Eukaryota; kingdom Metazoa; phylum Chordata; order Ceratodontiformes; family Protopteridae; genus Protopterus; species Protopterus annectens. The sequence continues at coordinate 532,076,841 of NC_056725.1, read as the reverse complement.
ATGTACTAACTAGCTACTTGTGGACTGCCCTTTCCTAACTGGAAGTATTTCTATCTCTATTTAAGTGAGGAGACTATGTTAGTAAAAACAATTTTTTTAAACCATTTTTATCATATCTATTTTATGTATCCACTTGTTATAGTCAATGGAAGTTTACACTTAGGATAGTAATATAGACATACTAAAAGCACATGCATTTCTGTATCTCATACTGTACCTTCTTAACCTCATAACTTCCACCTTCTGGAGATGTATAACTCATTCTCTTCTTCTCCTCTTCAAATTCACCATACATCACCATACATCATCCATTTTTCTTCCTCTTCATCCCATAGCTATCACATCCCTCAGTCGTCTTTTTCACATTATCTTCCTGCTGCTTCCTTCCTTTCTTCCTTCCTTCCTTCCTCACACTGACTTTGCCCTTCAACTTTGTTTTCCTCTAGCCTATATTTCCTCCTGCCCTGGTGTATCACTCTTGATCTTTTCTACAATTGTTTTTTTGCTTTCACCTCTTACCTCATGCTTTTGATTCTTTTATTATATTTCTTCAGCATCACAATTCACCTGCTGTTATTCCTGATTTAGTTATATCAAGAATCTCCATAGCAATATCCAGATTTGCTCTTTGTTACTACACAATGGTACTTCCTATACCGAGCCAACAGATATTGCCAACATACTGGTCGACAGATTCAGTGCCAACTTTACCCCCGCAAAGGACCGATCTCCATGGCCGCCGGAACCATAGAGCGAGAGGGAGGGAGCCCCCCCCCCCCATTTTTACAGCTGCAAGACCTGTCTCTTGGGGAAAAAGTAATCAATGCAGATTGCATGCATCACATGCTAACGTGGAAAGCACGTGGAAGTTAAATACTAATTGTGTTCCATAAGTGTATGTGATCGCATTATGTTGGAGTTATGTTGACCCCCCCCCCCCGATCATTGCTACCATGCTTCCTACAGTAAGGTACCTACTGATTCATTCCTGAGTGGTTAGTTTAGTACAATTGCTTCGTTATGTTTAGGTACAGTTTCAGTTTTTCAGGAGAGTTGTGTGTGTGCAATTCAGTTTTTAAGGAGATATGTGCATGTGTGTGTGTGTGTGTCTTTGTGTGTGTGTCTGTGTGTGTGTGTGTGTGTGTGTGTGTGTGTGTGTGTGTGTGTGTGTGTGTGTTAATATTTATTCAGAGATTTTAGCTTTTCTTTTATCACCACATTCGAGTAACAGCAGAATTAGTATATGCATATAAATAAGTGGTTGTGGGGGAAGTTTGATTTAGGCTGTCTGGTTACCCATGTAATTGTCAAAATCCAATTTGATGGAAACTATTGTGTTATATTGTTTGACATGCTGGTGGAGTTTCAACCTTAAGTAAATGATTCTTTTGGCAAGGAAGGAGCCTGTTTCTTCATTTTGTTGAAAAGAAAGCTGACATCTTTGGATTGCGTAGTCTTACTATCACCAACATTTCTGAGGTAATAGAGGTCTAGTGTGACAGGATCTTTCATAATCAGAAGGTAAGGCAGTGATCACCACAAAAGAACCATACAAGACAGAGAAATATGGGAGGGTTTTTAGTCTCACTGCATACTTAGTCATTTTGTTTCTTTAATTAGAAAATGCTTTGGCCTTTCAGGTTGGCCACGATTTTTGGAGAGGTACTTTCCAAATGATGCTTTGCATTCTATCAAGGGACCAAATGAGAGACAGTAGTACTAAATGGCAGAAGGGAGAGACAAAAGTTGTAATAGTAACTGAGAGGGTAGTAGGAAGCTGTGAATGGGGAAGTAGATTACAAAGGCAAGCTATAGGAGCTTTAATACTAATGAAGAGATTTCTTTGGGATGGCAAAAGATTGGGCATAGGTGAGCATGGATAAAGGAAGAGAAGGTGTGGGAGTACAGCAGGGTAGAAAACCCCAGGCACATCTTCAATTAAATACTGTTTACTGCAACTGGGTAATTGTTCCCAGTTTAATGATTTACAGGGCTATCCTGAGGTACGTAGCTTATGTTGTCTATGCCTCCAAAATGAGGGAAGAGTGGGATAACAGCTTATGAACGTGAGAGTCAAACTATCTTAATGTCATAGGACTTATTGGATGCAATTTACTGAATCAAACATAGCTGTATAGGTTGACATCCTTACAGGGCTAGAGCCATTACCAGGCAACCTAGGCTTTTTTGCTGTCAGCATTCATTGCTGTGTGACAGAGTAGCCTGAATCCTGTACACCATCTACCAGACTGCAAAAGGAATTGCAAGTTTGAGGTTTCAGTACATTTTCAGGGTATTATGAGTTTCAGTGCTTTTTCAAGGGATTATGAGTTTTATTTCATTTTCATGGAATTGAATTTCAAGGGAAGAAAAGTTTACTGTTGCTCATGATAAGTCTGTTTTCAGTGTGTAGTTAACAATTTTGTTTATCAGATGTCCATCACCGTGTTGTAGAATTTGGAAGCAGTGTTAGTGGCATAATTGCCTTTGGTGCAGAAGGCTGTGGGTTCTAATCACACACCATGTAGATGGAGTGCTGATATTGCAGTGCCCTTTTCATTGTCGATTAGTTGGTGCATTTTAAGAGGGTATAGAGGTTCTACACTCCAGAGTGTGTCCTCCTTTGTATGAGATGCCTATCATGAACTTGTTGTCGGTTTGTCAGTCATTCTCTATTACAGTATTAACAGCTTACCATTTTATTTTTACTGTAACATATGCAATTAATTCAAGAGCAGCTGGCACTGAATTTGTAGGTGAAACACTAAAATGTAAAGCTGTCTGCCAGTAGCAACCTCTTCATTAGTTACAGATCTCCTTAATATGGAATTATTCATATAACTTTTGCTTGAAGAGATTCTGCTTATTTAGTGATTTTTGGTGGATCGTAATGACAGAGGTTTAAGTGGCCTTTTATGGTTGAAATTTTCTGAAATGGGTAGGTTTGTTATTATCGATTCTTAGATTTTGTTTCATTCCTTCCTAAAAGAATGTTCAAAACTATAAATTTAAAACACATTCTAACAAGAGGTGCTGTACTATACAAGGCATATAATTTAATACAATCAGGAAGGTGAATCAAAGAACATACATGTATGCATGGCCCTAAAAATGTGTGCAAAGAACCTATGGTTTGAAAGCCGCCCAAAGGCAAACTTAATCCTCCAATGGCCAGATGCATTTTGTTTGAATGTGGGTTTTATTGGTGTTTCAATGAATGTGAGTTTCAAGGGCAAAGAAGTTTACTGCTCATGCTAAGTCTGTTTTCATTGTAAGATTTTATTGTTTAGCAAATGGCTATCAGTGTTTATGCTATTTTATTTTAATTTCTGTAATCACTGTAGAAGTAAATAAGAAAGCAGTATGCACACTGATAGGTTTGAACAGTGTTTATGGTAACTGAGGAGAAACAGCCAAGTAATGGTGCACTGAAATGGCTGGGGAGGGGGCTGCTGATAAGAGAGCTGCTGTTGGAGGAGTTGCTGTAGTGGGGCCCTGGTCTATTACCTTGCCTTGGGCCCAGTTTGACCATGATCCAGCTCTTGTATTTTGCAGTGTTATTTACTATAAACTATCAGAAGTTAGAATGAAACAAAGAAGTGTCAGTTGTAAAAAAAAAATAAGTTCTTTCATTCCGTGTTTGACAATAAAGTAGCAAAAGCGTTTATTATTTTTACAACTGACACTTCATTGTTTCATTTCAATTCTGAAAGCTTATGGTTTTCACTGTTATTTACTGTTAATAACGGTCATATTGTTGAACATACCATTGCAGTTCTGTGCATTGTGGACCTCAACTGAAGTAGCAGCAGCCCACCCAGCTACATTCTGGGCAGTCATTTATGAAGTGATAACAGTAAAAATAATAATGACTATGACGATGATGATGGTGGTGATGAAATAAGACTTCATGCAGGTAAAAAACTGGAATAACTTTGACTCTGCTCACAGTTATTCTCATTATGGCTAATATACAGTTATAAGCCATGGGATGGGTAAGATCACTTTGGAGATGTTAAAAGGGAAAGTGGCTAAGCTTAAGATGTCCTCCAAGTGAACCCATGTTGCGAAAGGAAATAGTTTTAAAAAATTGTTCTTTTTATCACTAAGTGCCCTTCTCACCCTCAGCCCCCCCCCCCCCCCCGGCCTTCAACAGCTTCCGGCACCTATGCCAATCTCAATACCAGAAAAATGCCAGGCAACCAGCATTATTGCAGCAGAGGTTAAAGCTGCATTATCCAAGGGCAAGAATACAGCTTACATGAATTACAAAGTGAACTAGCACCACATCTGTGTGCCCTGTTCACTCACAGCCTCACCTCAGGCTTTGTCCCTACCAAATGGCACACTGCTACAGTCATCCCTCCGCACCACATTCTCCAGAGACCTCAACCTCATTACCACAATCAACAGAATATGCTGGAGGGACAGGTTCATAACCCAGAGACTGCCCATGCTCTGGAAAAGATTTCCCATACATGTCAAGCAGAGCACCTCATTGGCCCTCTTCAAAGAAATCTTGACGAGTGGATGGGAAATAGAAAGTTCACCCCGGGGATCACTCCAGTGGCTCTACTTGATAGAGGCACTGGGAACTAAAGTTGGGCAGCACAATGCCAGGGCACTTCTATGGGTTAGGTTTGTAAAGGCTCCAGGGCCATTGGTCTAGTACACATCTATGCACCTATGAAGCTATGATTCTTTTAATCCCTTCTCTGTTTCTTGTTGTGATTCCAATCAGCCACCTCTCCAACATTGAGATTCAGGTTCTAGATCACATTTATTATTCTTTTCATGTCACAGGCACTTTATATAAAAAATAAAACAATGCCCCACAAAAATAGATAATCAAAACAAAAATTAACAATACAATTAGGGCCCAGAAATATTTATAATGGCTGGCCCAAAGCAAACAGATTATTAATGGAATGGAATGAACAATTGCTAGCTTATGGAAGTGTTCAAGTATCAGAAGCCAACACAATCAGGTAAGACTATAAAGTCCAATTAAAATGAGTCAGCACAGGGGCTCTCAGCTGTGATGATAGGAAGTTCCAATGACAGAGTATCAAACATGCCAGAGAGCTTATGGTGGCTGAGCAAAGAGAACTGGAAGGCCAATGCCAGAACAACAGCTCTTAAAATTGGAGATGGGGAGCCAAGGTATGCAGTGCCAAATAAAGCATGACCAGAAATAATATAAGATCTGATTGGTAGCCAATGTAGACTATACAAATTAGACATAACATGGTGGCATAGAAATAGCTCTTCAATTAACTGGGCTCTGTTTACAAAACCTATAAACACTATAGTTATGAGTCAGGTAGCCTCCAGGTACAAAGTATTACTCTAGTTCAGGCAGAAAGATACAGAGGCCATGTCCTATGTGTACATTCAGATGGTGATCTGCAGGTGAGATAAGGTGCTTGATAAGGGCAACAGTGCTAAAAGGGCAAGCAGAAGATATGATGACAGCCTAAACCTAATAATACTTAATGGTCAGATTTTCAGCAAACACAACCCCTAAATTCCATGTTTTTAACACAAATACACATATAGATAATGATAGTGGACAGAAGTGGAACAGAAAAAGCTCATAAGTTTTTTTTTGCAAATTTATAATGTAATATGTTGGAAGTTTTAATAAAAGTATAAGAAAAATGAAAAAGCTCATAAGATGTCATTAATAGCTATGACAAACAACTAGGAGGTATTACATCTAACTAATTATCATCATACAGTCATAGATGCATTCCAAATTCATAGCTAACTTGGCAACAGTCCTCACAGATTCCGGAAAGAAGGTAAGGAAGAGATGCATGTCATCACCATAGCAATGGCACTGTAAACCAAGCAATAACAGGCCTAGAATTACGCTAACTGATTCTCTGCAACTTGGAGAATAGGCAGAATGTCAGTTTACTCTTGAAACTACTATATGGTTTCATCCAGCAAGTAGGATGTTAAACAGCCTGGGATGATCCATGTGATACCACGGTAATGATGAAGTCAGATCCACAATACCCTGTGGCTGTCCACATCAAAATATGACACAATGTCTAACAGATCAAAAAGTAATTATGGCATCAATTGCTCACCATAAGGAGATCACTGAAAACCACAGCCAGGGCCATCTCAGTCCCCTGTCTAATCTAAAAAACAGATTCAAATGGATCAAAGAGATTGTTTCTCTTAAGATATAAAACCAGTTGTACAAATATCACCTACTCTAAAAATAACATACTGGCAATTTGCATGTTAGAGACCAGTCTGCAGTTATTCAGATCATCAGAATATAATCCTACATTCTTATGAATGGGAACAAATACAAATGGACAGACAAACCTACTCTTTATGAAAGGATGAGATGACCTTGAAAATAAATGGACCCAGCACTTCCCAGCAAGTCATCATTTTCTAGTTGGGCAAGGGACAAAACTAAAGTTACCAGGACACACACTGGAAAAATGAGAAACAAACTCATCATAATTAGGGATGAGAAACTCTCTCCAAGACCAAGATGCCTCTCCTGTTCCAGAACAATCCAATATATCAATGTGGAGCACTCACGTTGACCAAAACAAAATTTGCAGAAAAATATAAGTCTGTAAGCTAGCATTCTTTGTTTGACAAGGTCATCCTGGTGGTGACACAGGTTACATTGCACAGCTTTGTCACCACTCTGAAGACCACCCCTGCTCTATATGCTGTAACACATATCTAATGATGCCCCCAGAAGAAGCACACAGGGGAACAGTAGGGTATATGCCCCAGTTAGTGATATAAAGACGTTTTTATGATAATAGTAATTGGACATGGGTAGTCAACTCATGTCCTATTACTATGCAGTCTAAACATCTGAGATTGATTGCTTTTAACAACTGATTACAGTCATTTTGAGCTGGCAACATCTAATTATTATCATGACTAGAGACTACCACTGACTCTGCAGTCTAAGGGCCTATGATGTTGCTAAAGGCAACAGATCGTAGTACTTTTCTGGCAAGCTCTAGTCAAGTAATCATATAAATGGTGACTGCCAGGAAGTTTAGAGCTTTAGATCATCAGGGATTGTTTTTCCTTTACAGGTAAAATATTTTTTTATATAATATATTGCACTGGATCTGGCTGTGGGCAGTAGTGATAACAGTAGTGACAGTCCATAGGAAAACATGCATGCTTTTTTGCTAAGTTTACTTTTACCATGGTGTGAAGGTGGCTATCATTGCCTGTCTCTCATTCTTTGCTCAAAAATTCTAGACTTAACCAAAAATAATGGGGGACACAATTAGGGACATTTTCTTTTCATATTTCTCTGATTCACTTAATAAGTTAATAGTGCATCAGGTTTTGTGTTAGCATGTGTTTTCTGAACAATAACAAGTATGAATGTCTGACATTATTGACTTCATTATATTCCCAATGATGCACCAGAAAATCAGGGCTGGAGAAAATTTATATTAGGCAACTTGAGAGGCATTCTACAAAATCAAGAATAGCTGAAAAGTATAGTTCCCAGATGAATACCTTTGGACGACTTTGATCAAGAATACTGGACATAGCCAAAAATAATGCAGGCACAAAGACCCAAAATCAGAGAATATTTTTAAATATTACTTTAATTATGTTTTTAAAAAAGTTAATAAAGAGGTTTTACATCAACATGAATTTTTTGATAAAGAGAAAGTATGAAATTGTAATGTCTGACATTATTGACTTAAATGTGATCCTCAATTATTTATCAGATAATCGGGGACAGGGAAAAACATACTGTATGAGACAAAATCAGAGACATTTGAGAGGTATGGTTCTCTTCTGCATCCTCTCAACATCTTTACTCAAAAAGTCTGAACATAGCCAAAAATAATGTGAGGGCAAATATACTAAATCAGAGAAAAATGTTAAATACTTCTCTAATTCACCTAAAAAGTGAATAGAAAGTGCATTTTCAAAGTAATAAGAAGGATGAAGTATGACATTATTGATGTGTCTGTTTTCCTCTGTGATTATCAGAAAATCAGGGACAGGGCAAGCAATATAAGGTATGGGTCTCAGTATTTGTAGCATCTTCAGCCCTCTGTTGCATGCATTTCTGGGGTCACTGTTTTCCACTGATGTTGATCACATCTAGTGACCACAAGTGGCTGTCAGTCTGGGGAAGAAAAGAAGCATAGCTCTCAACTGTACCTCATTATGACAAACATTCCTTATTTTGATTGTTTACGATTCCATATTTCACGCTGTTCATATTGAAGAGGCCTGTTACACTTTCATTGATGTCACCTTTTTAAAAAATATGGTAAATAATACTAAATCATATTAACTCATCAAAACAGCCTTTCAGTAACTATGAAGAAACTGTTATTAACCATGCTGTCATTTTAACTTAAATTGTTAAGAAGTCTTCCAGTGTTTTATATTTTGCCAATTTGTTCCATGCTGTGTGAGAGGTAATGCTTCCCATTTGAAGATGGAAGGTTGAGAGTTATGGAAGGCAGTCGTTAGAAGAAAGCAAGTAGCAGACTGAGGCTAATCACTTCACCATGCTCACTTTTGTGAATTGGTAAAGTTGAGAACAGAGCTTAGTCTGAAAGTTCCAAGCTGAAGTTCATTGCTATGATTTGATGCTCTTTCACTTTTTTCTGGCAGAATAACTGATAGGTTTATAGGCAGCAGTAACAAAACACACTGACCACACAACAATGCACTTGTATTTATTTACTTTATTTAAAATTAATGACAATGGACGTGGAGGGTGGTGTTCTATATCAGCAAGTGGAAATACATTACTATGTCTTTTTCATTCTCTTCTCAATGAGTAATCAGGAGTATGAGAGATGTTGGTGTTATTTTTTTTTTGGTTGCATTTGTGCACATATCTTTATACCTGGGATGACCAGCTAAGAGCATCTTGTATCTGATGGTGTGATATATTATTCTGAGAAATTTGCTAGGTACCACCAGTAATATTATGCAGCTATTTTGATGTTCTAGTTTTTGCATTCATTTATATATATATATATATATATATATAATATGAACTATGAATAATACTGTTTTCTGAGGAAAGGGATATTTTCTTTCATTTTATATATTTATATATTTTACAACACAATCGGAATTTAACAAACAATTTCAAAAACAAACAGGCAAGCTGATGAAATGTTGGTGCTTTTCCTATTGTCAATCACGAACCAGCATATAGATAAAAAACTTTTTATTGTAGTTAGCGCTTTCGAAGGGATCCGTGTCCCATCTTCTTCAGACAAAGTTAAAAAATGAAACCACAACTTATATATATATATATATATATATATATATATATATATATATATATATATACATTAATTAAAAGTTAAATATCTAATTATTCAATTAGTGACATCAATAAACAATTTAGTATATCCACAGCTAGTCAATACCCAGAACTCAATATTTAAAATAATCAAATGTTACTGATCAAATATAAACTATAAATAAAAGAATATAGAAACATTTTAAAAACATTTTTACACTATATGCAAAACCATCTGTTACTAATTTTATGCATATGTTTTTATTAAAACCACATCTACGCTCTTTGGTTAAATAATCACTTTAAATGAAATATACTTATACTTGTTTCTACTATATAAGGGGAAACACACATAAACCATTTATAATAAATAAGCACAAAACACCACGTCATGCTGATATTGTTTAACAAAGATGAATTCCGTATGCAAAGTTGCCTAAAATAGCCTAAAATAATAAGCAGCAGCAAACCTGTATACTTGTGCTTGTTTCTACTATATGGGGGGAAACTCACATAAAATATTTATAATAGGGGTGCACATAATGCCACATCCTACTGATGTTATTTAACAAAAATCAATTCATTATAAAAAATTACCTAATATGATAATAACCATACTAGTATACATAAAAAACCCTACTTTGACCCCCCTGCATCACCTGCGTAATGCCTTTAACTTTAAAATACTACTAATCGAAACATAATCATTAAGCCTGGGAAAAATGTATGCAGAAGTCCTAATCTGCCATAAAAGTTCTTGCTCTTCAAGTAGTAACTGCCACGGTCCCCCTCTTGGGTCTAATCGAATTTGTTGTAATACTGTGAAAGTAAACTTGTGTGATGGATTCTCCTTTATATGTCTTGCCAGGGCATTATTCATGTCTACCCTACTTATGCTATAGTTGTGTTCATATATTCTTTGTTTCAGCTTATGCTCGGTTTTCCCTATATAATAAGAGGGACATGACTCACAACATGCTACATAGACCACTCCCTTAGAGTCGCAGTTATGCCTACCAATAGGTTTGTATACCCAATCCCTAATCTTCATATCAGTACCTACTTTGATAAACTTACATTGAGGGCATGCTTCACATTTCCTCATACCTAATGGTTCTCGACACATGCTTCTAATATCCTTATAACTACTCCTTTCCATGATGTTTTTGAGGTTCGAGCCTCTCCTATATGTGAACCCAGGTCTAATGCCCAAAATTTTGCAAATCATTAGATCTTCCAAAATGATTGCCCAGTTCTTAATAAGAATTTCCTTAAAGGACTTAAAATCCAAGGAAAATGTGAACAAGAAGTTCAAATGTTGGTTCATAGTTTGTCCTGGTGACACCTCAATACGTGTTTCATTCTTGATTTCTGACTTTTCAACAAATGCTTTTTACATAACTCCCGCAATGTTTTAAGCACCTTCTCATTAGATCTAAAGCCTAAATTCCTTTCCGGAGATAACACCTCCGGTAACACCATCATTCTGCTCACATGTAATCTTGCCAGTTAACCCTGCTTCCTCATCTCATCTACCCTGTTGATTACCAGTTGTTTCCACACTTTTGTAAATATTATGTATAACTGTTTGTTTAATAGCTGGACTTACATACATACATACAAATGTTTCAAGCACGGGCATTAATGCCTTCTAGCTTGCCAATATGCCAAAAAACTTGTTCCCATAATAAGTAAGTTACTAAAATTGTTTAGCTCTGTCTGCCACCACTGAAAAGTTGACGTCCATTCCATATGTTTCCTAAAGGGAACTACCAGTGATGTAGTTTCATGGCAGTTTAGTAATATCCTCTCACTAAATCATAAAGATTGTCTTAATACAGTTGGAAACCTATCAATCAACTTATGAAAAAGCAACATGCAGTTATTCACAAATAGACTGCAGAAGGATAGACCCTACTAATTTACCTACTTCATTCCTAATGCTTCTGTTATTCTTATAGACAACACCTCTATTATCAATAAAAATAATATGACAATATGGGAGAGGCTTACCTTGTTCCTTTATACAAAATACATTTTCTGGATCGTCCCACATTAATTGGTAACCTTAACTTATGACTAGGATGTAATGCTCTCAGTCTTGCTACTCATATGTCACAAAATTGGTCTCTCAATACTTCATTAATAAACGTCCACTTAACATTATAAAATGTTTAATAGCCATCAGCTTTGTGTCCACTCCTTTGTTTTTTTGTTTTTCTTCCCAATCTGTATAGCTTATCAACATTGTCCACATATTCTCTGAGCTGCATCTGCTGATAACTCATTTTGATCTTTTCCTATCAATTTCACTATCATTTATTTTATATGCTGTGCAAAGATACACATACTTCGGATGGCGCAGTGGTGCAGTGCTTTGCATTGTCAACACACAGCAAGAAGTTTTCCAGTTTGATTCTTGACCAGGGTGCCTTCTGTGCAGAGTCTGCGTGTCCTCCCTGCATTGGTATGGGTTTTCTCTGGGTGCTCTGTTTTCCTCCCACATTACAAGACATGCGTCTGGAGTGTTTCTCTCTGGGCCTCTGCTGAAAATTGACTTGTTCTAAGTCCGACTTTCCTGGTAAGCAAATGTTAAATAAATTAATAAAAATTGTTCATGTCGGCCCTGATCAGTGATACAGACTTGCAGCTCACCCCTTATCTCCTTAAAATTATATTAAGCACCATTCCAGCAAAATATGATAGTTCTTCACCTTTCCATCTCAATTCAAATTAAAGTGTCTTAGATATCTTGACTTTGCAAATTTATCAACATCTCTTTAAAAGTTATCATGTTCTGGTGCTTCTCCACTTTTATGGCTTTCCCAACACCTTCCAGCATAATGGGTCAATGTAGTTGTTCTCTGTCCATGGCTGATAAACAATGTCATCTCCAGTACCAATTTCTGTCCTCCCCTGCCAACCATGCTGATCCATGTTTAACAATTATTTATAGCTGGATATAAAACTTCTCCTATCTAATCTGTTTTTATCTGTTCCTTCTTCTCTTGTAATCTCCAGGCAAACATTTAGGCTCCCACATCTGTCTGTGGCCATCAATGAACTTTTCTGCTTTTCAAGATCAGCTTCCAGTTTTCTCATCTTGGAAAACTCAATTTGTTCTTTGGTTTCCTTTTTTGCCACCCATAACCCTTCTATATCTTTATCCCTGGACTTCCCTAAAATCTGCTTTTTGTAAATTCTTCAATTTCCTCTCAAATATAACTTAAGATTTATCAAAGAAAAACAAATACACCCGATGTTTCCTTGTTGTTTTTGAGGTAGATGTAGGGATGTTCTTACTTTCCAAAGAGAACACTACAGCATTTATTGTATTAAACTTAAAACAAGGGTATTGGCACTCAAATTTCATGTAGGTTAGATTCTTTGGAGGCTGTGGATGTCATCTGGTCAAATGATGACAGCTAATATGTTGCCAGCATAGCCATTCATGGGTTCTTGATGTCAGCCTGAAATCAACAAAGTATATGCTGAACAGGAATGGAATTTTAAACAAAACTCTGTGGGATGCCACAGGTTACCTGACTTTTCAATGTAAGTAGGCCTAAAGCTTTATATCTGTGGGTCCTGTCTGACAGCCAGTTTGCTAGCCAATGAGATGGAGGAATCATTAGCACCTAAGGAGTGTGGAATGTCACACCTCTGGCATCCTACACATATTTTGAATTCCAGAGCACCTTTCTGAAAAATACACTTAAAAAGCATCAAATGAACACAAGTAGATATTTTGTGGACAATAAAAGCTACAAGATCTGTCCAAGCTGCAATGTTATCAGTAAGAAATGTTCTTTGTAGTGGTAATAATCAAGGTATTCATAATCTTTCCATAAATGCTATAATATAGTATTATGCACACAAATCCCAAATTATATAATTTTTAAATACATAAGTGTGTACTAGGATAATGGCCCTGGAGCCTTTATAAGCCTAGCCCATAGGATTACCCTGGCATCATGCCACCCAACCTTAGTTCCCAATGCCTCTGTCAAATAGAGCCACTGGAATGATCCCCAGGGTGATCTTTTTATTTCCATCCACTCATCAAGATTTCTCTTGAAGAGGGCCAGTGAGGTGCTCTGTTTGACATGTATGGGAAGTCTATTCCATATCATGGGCAGTCTCTGGGTTATGAACCTGTCCCTTTAGTATGTTCTGTTGATTGTGGTAATGAGGTTGAGGTCTCTGGAGCATGTGGTCTGGAGGGATTTCTTTAGATGTAGCATTTCTAACAGAGCTGGGTCAGACATGGCTTTGTAAGTCAAGCAGAGATCACCTCTAAGTAGGCAATATGAGACAGGGAATAGTTAGAGTTTTTTGAGTCTGTCCATATAGGACAAGTGTTTAAGGCCTAGGATCCTCTTTGTGAGGTACTTTTGTGGCCTTTCCAGTTGTTGCAGGTGTCTAGTGAGGTACTTGCCAAATGGGGCATTGTACTCAATGACTGGCCTAATGAGGAAAGAGTAGAAGGAGACAATGACTTCTTTCTTCCTGGATGCAAAACCCTTAGTAATAAGATGTGCCACATAGAAGGACTTTCTGACCACAGTGGCAATGTGGTGGTCAAAAGAGAGGTTGCTGTCAACCTGCGTTCCCACTTCTGTGTTCAGTGGACTACCATTGATGTGGTAATTTAAGGGAAATGTTTTTTCCCCAAGGGAAATGACAACACATTTTTTGGCATTGAGCTTAAGGCCATGGGTCTGACACCAGTCATTGGTCTCAGTGAGGCCTTTCTGTAGGATGTCAACATCAATTGGGGAGTTAATAATAGCTCCAAACTTGCAATTGTCTGTGAACTTTGTCAGCCATAGTCCCTTCATGTTGGCCTGGACTTCAGAGAAGTAGATACCAAACAGGAGAGGGCCTAGGACCGAACCCTGTGGGACTCCACTCATGACTGGTCTGCAGTCTGACTTGGAGTCAGCTACTTTCACACTGTGTGTTCTATCTGTGAGCCAGTTTGTAACCCACCTAGTGATATAGGGGTTGATGCCTAGCTTAGTGAGTTTTTCTATGATTCCTGAGTGGGGAATGGTATCAAAGGCCTTGGCCAGCTCAAGGTAGGCTGTATGAACCATCTTGCCTTCATCCACAGCTCTGGTGACTGACTCAAAGAAGTCGACCAGGTTGAGCAGGCATGATCTACCCTTCACAAAACCAAACTGTAGGATCCAGAGTTTGATGATTCTCTATATCCTTGTTTATTGGGTCCATGATGATGTGTTCCATAGCTTTGCATATCAGACTTGTCAGGCAAATGGGGCAATAGTTCCCAGGGTCTGTAGTCACTCCTCCTTTGTGGAGAGGGATGACTGTAGCAGTGCGCCATTTGGTAGGGACAAAGCCTGAGGTGAGGCTGTGATTGAACAGGACACACAAGTGAGGTGCCAGTTCACTCTGTAGTTCATGTAGAACACAGCCATGGATATTGTTAGGTCCCATAGAAGCTGTATTCTTGGCCTTGGACAGTGCTGTTTTAACCTGTGCAGTAGTAATACTGGGTGCCTGGCAATCTACTGGTATCATGACTGGTCCTTTGGGGAGGAGAGAGGGGTAAAGTTGGCACTGAATCTGTCAGCCAGCATATTGGCAATATTTGTTGGCTCAGTATAGGAGGTACCATTGTGCAGTAGCTCAGAGCAAATCTGGGTATTGCTGTGGATATTCTTTACATAACTATAGAAGGCCTTATGGTTGTCTTTTACTATCTGTTTTCACAGATAGCTTTAGAGGATTTGATGAGGGATCTCAACTTTGTGTTGAGGCTGATAAGGGAGTTTTTCCACTCTTGGGACTTTACTTTATTCCACAATCAGTTTCCTCCTTCTGTTGTAGATTTTGTTTATGACAGGGGACCACCAGGCTTTCTTTTTTTGGAGGAGAGCATCTTGGTTCTGTTGGGTATGGTGAGATCCATCCATTTGTGTACGTGTTCATACAGTGCATTGGTGTATAATTCGGCAGTGATGCAACTATTCTCCATTTGCATGGGTGCCGTGAAGTTAGCCACGTGTGTTTTTAGGAGCCAAAGTTAGCTTTGGAGAAGTTTTTCATGGTGGTTACATTTAAAGTGGAGGGGGGGGGGTGGATTTCAAAGGTGATTAGTTTGTGGTCGGATTTGACCAGGGGGAAGTTGATTGGTGTAGAGCAAGGGTTGCCCATGTTAGTAATGACCAGGTCAAGGATGTTGCTACCTCTAGTGGGGGTAAGAACGAGCTGGTCCAGTGTATTTGAATTAATGAATTCCAGGAAATGTTGGGCAAGTGTATTGGTACATGAGTAGTTTTCCCAGTTAATGGAGGGGTAGTTGAAGTCACCCAGTATGAGAGTGTTAGATTGGACCCTAATATTCTCCAGGGTGCTTAGGAACGTGAAGTGTGAATCTTGGGACATGGTTGGGGACTTATAGCAGTCTATGACCTGAATTGCTGTCTTACCCAATGTTAGCTGCACCTAAAGTATCTTGGATGCATTATGTTGGGCTACTAGTCTAGAGGTGTGTGTATCCTTTATGAATATGTAAACACCACTGCCGTTGGAGCTTCAGTCTAAGTTATGTGGCTGAATGGTGTGGAATGAGTTATAGCCTGGCAGTGCAGGGGTGCTTTCTGCTGCCTTGGACCAGGTCTCTGTTACAGTACAAATGTCAATGTTCTCCATTTTAAGGAGTGCTTCGAGCGAGTGCATTTTGAAATTTAGACTTTTAGCATTGAGCAGCATGACCCTCAGATTTGTTTGTAGCTGTTACAGTGGTAATTTAGTCTTTGGAACACCACCTAAAAAAGGCACTATAGGGGTGGCAAGAACCTTGGCCAGTATCCGGAAGCCCAGGAGTGACAGATGCAGGCCATCTCTGTCAAAGCATTGAAGTCTGTCAATCATGTCATCCTAGGCAGACAGGCACTGGATCCCCTTAGAATGACACCAGAAACTTAGCCAATTGTTGAAATCAATAATTTTCTGCTTGTACTGTGGTATCATTCTGGGTGATGGTAGGATGCTGCTCAGGGTTAGGGTCATACCCACCTGGGCTACATAATCCAAGAGCTCCTCCATGTCTCCTTTCATGTAGTCCAGGGAGATACGTCTCAGGTCATTCACACCCACATGTACAATGACAGAGTCATAGTTGTACCTGTTGTTCCTGTTGTTGAGAAACCTGACTGCATGTGTTATGTGGCGGATCCTTGCACCTGACAGGCAGCTGACTGTTACTTTCTCCTTATTCATCCTAGTGAGTGGGATGGTTCCCTGTTAGGTGATTGAAGATGCATTCTCTTGAATGCATTTTGATCTAACTTTATAGTGCGAAACGGCAAAATACCAAAGTGGCATATAAGCAAATTCTTTCCCTGGGAAAGAAATCACTTGGCCACCTTCAATATTTTGCCTTCTTCGTTACTGTAGTGTGGTCTCGGAGTTGGTATATTTAAGTAGGGGGGTGTGGAGGGGGCGAAGCCCCCCACATTAGAAATAGTTTGTGGTGTGCGTGTATTGTGTGTGTGTTTCTCGGAAAAGCAATTTTTTTTTCCCCGGGGAAAAAAATCGCTGTTCTGGTTGTTCGAGATTGTAAGCTTTTGCTTACATGGGGTCGATGAATCAGCATGCACTTTTCTAAGTGTTCGGTGATTTAATATAGACTCAGTGGGACATCATTGTGCCTCACTATCGAGTCACCTATGACTAGTGTGTCTGGCATGCTGTTTTGCTTTACGGGCTTTGGTTGAGTGGCACACTGTTTAGGAGAGTTATGTGTCTCATGATTAGTATTGTCTTGTGGTGGGCTAGTGCTTTTCTGCCTTGGAGGTCTCTGCTGTTTGGGTAGATTTTTATTGAGAGCCTCCATGAATGTGGTGTGTGGTTTGTGTTTTTATGTGAAGGCAGTGCTGGAGTGTGTTTTGGAGGGCAATGTGTTCCATGTGGTGTGGTTGCAAGTGTTGACCTTCTCTTGACCAGCTATTCCAGTCTTGGCTGGAGAGTGTGTGCCTTCCAGTTTGGCTATATAAGTGCATCTCTCACAAGTTTGAGTGTTGGGAGGTAAGAGGAGAGGGTTGTCAGTGTACATGAAGCAGTTGCTACATTGCCTCAAGATGCCCAAGTTCATCAGGTTAATAGGAGAAAGCACAGGGAATTGGCCTTTAGACAGGCCTGGAGGGGTGGGCATAAATAATAAGTACTAGAGCTGTTTCCTTGTAGAATGTCTAGTGCTGCTAGCACTTTTGTGTGCTACAATAATTGCTACAAGAAGTCTGGTAAAGTGCTAAATTAATAAGCTAGTAAAAGTGTAGGAGAGGAGAGAACTAGCAGATCTAAGGGAAAATTGAAGGACATACTTTGGCACCACTTAGAAGCTTACAAACAGTCCTAAATACAGCAAATCTGTATCTGGACTAGACTAGCTACAGGAAAGGCAGGAAACAAGGGCAAATGTGGGCTTTTAAACCAGAAAGTTGAAAGAGATGGAAAAACTGCCTAAACGGCCAATAAGCTACAATTTCTGGGCCAAAAACCACTTCTCTTGTGCTAGATAGGCTACCCAGTGCTTACCACTCCCAACGATAAGCTAGAAAGCTTCCTTCCAACACAGAAAGGCTTGGGGGGGCTCAGAAGCTTACAAACAGTCCTGTATACAGAAAATCTGCTGCTGGACTAGAGTTTTGCTAAACTTTCACAAATAATTTGTCATATCTTGGAAACTGTATAACCTAGATATATATTGTTAGAACATTTTTGTTAACCAGATGTAAGTTTTCAAATGACAATAAGAAATTCCTTTATGAGTGCATGTTTATTGAGATATTTACAGAAATATGAAAACATATGCTTAATTGTAAAATTAGCAGTACAACTAACACTGAATATTTCTCAAGATTTGTAACTGATGGTGCACATTTCAAACAGTGTTTTCTTCAACAAAATCCAAGGTGTCACCTGATGTCATGCAATTTTTAAGTCACTTTTTAAGTATTAAGTACACATGGAAATATTGTTTATTTTTCATAATTACTATTAAACAACTAGCAATATATCATGTATGCAGGATATAAATGGACACTGACTATGAATTTTCATGTCTCCCACCATGGCATATCACACCATACCCTCAGTAACATGTAAGGTTCTAAGTTACGAAAATCTGAACAGAAATATGAAAACATGAATAATAAGTGATGAATAGTGATTAATTTCTCAACTGCAGGAAATCCTAGGTTAACAGTCTCATTTTCCTTTTGTTAATAACTCTTTTACTTTCTAATATTGCCTATTATTAGTTGATAAGTCACTTAATAAATGAAACCAGACTCCAAAAATTTCTGGATGTCATAATGAGCTATGGGTGTGAACTGAAAGTATACAAAAAAGGTGCTATAGGCTTGAATGAGATAAGTATTCACATTTAATTTAGTCAGTTTCTCAATAATACCAAAGTACGGGATTATGTCAAAGGCCTTGGCTTCATTTAGATAGGCAATGGGTACTGATTTGTCATTATCCAGTGCTTCACTGACTATTTCAAAGAAATTGAGCAGATTTAGTTGGTGGGACATAACTTATTAAAAGCCAGATTCATTCGGGTTTACAGTTCCACAGACTGGTGGTAGGGCCACCCTTGTGGAAGGATGCCATGATGGCTATCCCCTAGGCCTTGGGTACATACCCAATAGAGAGTCTAAGATTGAACAGGTTCAGGGGAGACTTGATAAGGCCATATTTGAAACAGGTGGGGCAGCGTTTTATGCTAGCACACTGGCATGCTGAATGGACCATTACAATCAATGCATTTGGTTTTGGAGAGTGTTTTCAAGACTTGTCCTGTGCTAATTGTAAGTAGCATTACAGATTGAATGAAGTGGGAGGAGGAACATAGAGGGGATGGGGTATAAATTTGAATGAAATGATCTGCTAATATGTTGATGATGACCAAGTGGTACACTGGAGGTAGCTTAGAGCACTACTGAGTATTTACATCATCATTGAAAAGGCTTTGCAGTTATCATTGGATAAGACAGCAATATTTAATTCATACTTAGCTTTGCAAGTTTTGCTCTTACACCTCAGTACTTTGCTCACCTTTTTGAGATCACTTCTAGCATGGAGTGGATCATGTTTATTTCTTAGGGACAGTAGTTTTTTTCCCTTTTTATTATACAGTTTGTTGATCCAATTGTTCCTGCACTGGGGCTTGCTTCTAAATTTGGCATTATATTTGTGTGGGACAGGAGTAGTTTATGTGGAAGTAGAAATCAGTGGTAAAAGTAGTCAAATTTGTTACAGGTTACTTTTGGAATGACAAGATGTTATTTTTAGGTCATTGGAGAAAGCTATAAGATCGGCCTTGTAAATATCTCTGAAGACAATGAGATTGAAAGGCATTTAAGGAAGGGTTCCTATAACACAAAGGATAGTGCAGTTGTCTGATTTGGTCAGTGATGGGACAGCTGCAGATGTGGAGCATATTGGTGCTATATTTGTATGAACAAGGTCAAGTGGTTTTGAGCCCCCCCCCCCCCAGTAATGGGGGCCTTATCTCATCTAAACAACTAGTGGTGATGATGTGCAGGAATTTCTGTGCATATTGGTTGCCTTTAGTGTATGTTTGACAATTTATAGATGCATAGTTGAAATTTCCCAGAATGAATCTATTAGGTTCAATAGTCAAGGTTTTGTGGGCTTTGGGAGACATTGAATGGGTTCTATAATTTACAGCCATATGATAGGTGGACTTATTTATAGATACCAAGATACAGTGGAAATCTAGGTTATTATCTTGTTGAATTAATCTTGAGGTTGTTAAGCTTGTGAATGACTATGGAAATACAACTACCCTCACCAGGGGGTCTGAACAAGTGATAGACATTAAAACCCAATAAAGAAGGAGTGTTGTCACTGCACTGGAATCACATTTCTGTTATTCTACTCATGTGTATGTTTTCAAGGGTCAGGAAAGCCTTGTGGGTGGGCATTTTCCTGTTTAAACTGCTAGTGTTCAGCAGTGCCAGTTTGAGATGGGCCTGACTGGAATTTGATGGCTTGGTCAGTGTGTAGAAGACTGACTCTGCCTGAAAAGCGCTATGGAGTTAGAAAATTACTTAACCGATATGTGAAAGCCGTGACAGGAAAGGTCACATCTGGTGACAGGACATTGACATAAGTGCCAGTAGAGTGACAAATAGAGAACAATAACTGAAAAGTGATACACTGGTACCTGCAGGGCTAAAGATAACATAGGGTACAGGTGTACATGTGCCATGAAACTACTGACCACAGTACTACCATTTAAAAGAGAAAGATAAACAGAAACTATGCAGTGCCACTGGACTAGCAAGACCTGACAAAAGTTCAGAAGCAGAACAGAAATGACACAAAATGGAGGCACAGGTGAGACAAGAGTAGTAAGATCAGCACAACAATTAATGAATCAGCACAGAAGTGGCTGTCATAGTCAAACACTTTAAATGTGGGAGATGAACATTGTAAAACTTTGCAAGCACAATACAATTCACAATACAAGAATGCAAAATAACTAAAAGTGATTCAAGCATGAGCACTGGGGCCATGATAGGCAATTGGTACAAAAAAATCAAGAGAGATCTAGTGCAAAAAGTAACTACAAGTGCAGGTACCACAGTTAGTTGTGCTACTATGTGATTAGGATGAAGAAAAGAGGTGCCCACTAGCTATGATAGTTCATGGGTTAGCATGGTTGTAAGTGGTGTGCAGCATGTTTCAGCTCAGCAGATATGCAAGTGCAAAACCATGCACTGTAGCAGTAATTAAAGCAGGTCGAAGTATACAAATAGTTAATACAAACTGGTGGAAATAAAAAGCTTAACAGCCAATAAACATTCAGAACACTGCAAGTTCCCTGGAAATACCACTAACAGGCACACGTCTCAGTCCACTTTTCTGGATGGTTTGTAGGTAAGTACTGGATAATCAGTCTGCAGTCCATTTCAAGTCTAACTGAAAAAAATATATTCAAAATTTCCCTTCAGCCTCAAGGAGGGAAAGACAAGATAGACCAGGAGAGAATTTGAAGCTGCCCATCCAATTACCTAGGTTTACCTTGAAGGTAGGAAAGGAGTTAATATGCAGTGGACATTTGTTCCAGGGGTGAGGGTTACATTGAGATATGAATCTATCACACCAGCATGTCTTATTTATGTGCTGATGAAAGTTTAATTCCTTCATAAAAGTCGTCACTTCCAGTAAATCAGTGCAGCATTAATTAGTCTAAAACAAGTAAAGTGCCAATAGAAACTCAACATACTAATAAGTTGACAACAAATAAACATTCAAGTTCTCCTCTCAAACCAGCAAACTACAATGTAAGCACCCATCTGAATTTCAGGTTATATAGCTAGAAAAAGTCACTACCCTAGTGTTGGAAGGATAACATAAGGACCACTTCCAGTAAATCTGGGTCCTGAAATGAATCAATAATAAAACTCTTGACTTTTAAACCAAATCAGGCACCATTCCAGATTAGACATTTTCTGGGATGGTATGCTAAACATTTATTTTTATTAACACATGAATGGCATTTTAAAGATATTTTCCTGACAGTGTTACAATGGGCTTATTTACAGATATACTTAAATCATAGTCTGTGCACACACAAAAGTACAATATTGAGGTACTTGAATCATTTTTGTATATCTGCCATTATCTATAACATACACCAAAGTTGTAATTTAATTTACTGCTGCAGTATGGGTCTTAGTAAAAACTATAACAATGTTCACACTGCAATACATTATAAAGTCTGTAGTAAAACATTTGCTCTTTGCATCATTCTTATACTTCTAAACAAAACAAAGAATCAAAAATGAGAAGTAATAAAAAAGAAGTGTGATGAACGGCTTCCTATTGAAATGTCTTCATTCGAAAGGCTGAGTACTGAAAAGCTGAAAGAAAAAGACCAAAAACTCAGAGAATCTTGAAAATTGCCCTTTTCCTTAAAACTTATTTTTGTAGGGCTTTCATCCAACACCCACCCAAACTTCTATACACCAACTCCGAGACTGCCATACCTCAGCAAAAAAGGTATATTCCAAAAAATGGCATTTCAAACTTAATATATGCACGTCCGTTCTTTCGGCCATTCAGTCTGTGTTTCGGGACTTGCTGTAGCAGGTCCCAACCCTTTAAATGGTTACCATGATGAGCTTGCAATAACTATATAGAGTTTTGGAAACTAAGACTATTACAATATGACTCTACCTCCAGTAAAAGAAGCACAGTATATGGAACTATGTAATAAAATAGTGAATGATATAAGCAAGTGCTATATTATCTATATTAATCAATCACTCTGAATTTCAGTACATGTGGACTAGCGAATATACATGAGAAAGTATATTGTAGGTACTGAAAAAAATCAATGGCAACTCTAAGTATAGATTTTCTACATAATGTTTCTAGACTACTTAATATGTTTTATCTTTAATGCAATCCATTACTTTTGTGAGACCAGTGCATTCATTTGAAACTGCTGAGTTTCTTCAGAGGATCATGACCATTGGCTAATCTGAATATATTTGTATCTATTTAAATGATAACTCTATAATGCAGAGATGTAATCCTCCCTAAAATCCTGAAGACCCAGGATAAAGTATTTGCTAGGAGTACATACTGAGCTGTACATGGCTAGAAATGAGCACTTAAAATGTTTTAGTATGGCCTTTACTAAAGGCAGGGCATCTTGGTCAGGCAAAGGAAAAGCATACTGGAAGTGCCAGCAGGTTGTTTGCATTAGTCGGTGCCAGTTGATGTGCGCATAGTAACATGCAAACAGGAACCCCATTCATATAAGTGCATGTTGTACACACAGAATGGATTAAAGGGGTTAAGTCTGGCCAAAGTGGAAACACTTCCTTTGCTTCAAGAACAGTTTTGTATCTGAAATACTTTTAACTTATTTTCTCCACCTTGCTGTGGGGACTGAAGAGGCACTTACTGTATATGGCAGATAGTAGAGACAGTGGGGAGGGTGTATGTACCAAAAACAAAAAAAATCTCTATGAAAATGTTCCTAATTAGTGTTGTCACTTTATAATGACATGCTATAGTTAGTAGCGATCTTGATAAGTTCTTTTATCTGAATCACACCCATGTTACACAGCTGATTGCAGCTCATAATATTTATGGCACTTATCATTTCACTGCAGTAATATGCATGATTTAATAAAATATATTCTGTATAGCTGAAATAGCTTTGGATGCATTACTCAGAATGTATCAATCTGACATTGTCGTACAGAAAGAGATATATACATTAGTAAGTCGGCTTTAGAGCACTGAGGGGAGTTTCTTGACTTAAATTACTGTTTGAATAAATCCAACACTATGGCTTAGAGAGATAAAGCCATGACTATGGTTCAGATGACCTGCGTTTGTTTAATGGCTCATATGTCTGGTCTGATATGCTGTCAGGGAAAGATATGCATGCTCATCTGGGGGTGTGGGGGAGACACTCTTAGGCCCACCTTGTGGCTGATCCTTAATGGAAGCTGGGGATATTCAGAGGGAGGTTTTTTCCTGAACAGGGAAATTGGAGGACAGAACTGATTGAGTCAACGTGGTAGCAGAGACAATACATTAGCACATCTCCATTGTATGAGTATTCCCCAATATTAATGGGAATGTGCATTTACAGGAGATAAGGCAGAAAAACAGAAAACACTCATCAGCAGTGATATGATGTTGCACCAGGAGCATCAGCCTCCACAAAAGCCTTGACCATGGATTGAAGCAAGTCCAGAAAAGGTAAGGAGTGCCCGTTAGATTCAGTGGACAAGAAGAGGTCCTGCTGGCAACTGATGGCAACTGAGAGAAGGAAAAATACTGGCTAAAGCGCAAGACAAAGAATGGAATAGTAAATAGAAATGACTGTAAAGAAAAGGAAAATATAAGGTGTATAACATAGGGTTCAGTTCTTGGCCTAGTCTTTGTGTCAGTATCAATTCTACTACAAGGAGACTGACTAAAATATTATTTCAAGTGAGTTAATGAAGACAGTAGAGTGGATACGATTTTTTAAATGTCTGTGTTTTTAGTGTCCATTCCCACTGTCGACCATCTGCTATGTTCAAGTGCCCCTCAACAATCTTTTCACCAAGGTAGAGAGGACATAGAATGCAATCCTGATGATAGGGAGACTTTTCCATCTTGACACATAACTTGTAACGACATCCATGCAGTTCATGTGCACATGATACCTGGTGCATACCATCAGCTGCAAGTAATCTGCCTGTGCCACCCCTCAGTTTTGTCTGACTGCAGAAGAGCTTCTGGCCTTACCTGAAGGCTGTATCCAACCATCAGCTCTATCCTTCCCCAACGGCAGGAAAGTGGCAATTAAGTTGCTCATTCTATCCCCTTAACAACCAGGCAAACCACACTCAAAATTCAATTGTATCAAAACCAGAAATGTCCAAAAGATTGTTTTATGTTTCTGATTTTATGACTCTGTTTACTGTATTATTATAACTCTGTAGTTTTTCTTCCCAGGCCATTGCTGAAAAGGGTCCAATGCCCAGTCACACTTTCACAGTAAATATGTACAAACACACAAACATACATACATACATGCATACATATATAGTACGTAAATAAATAAATAAATACATAATGATGATGATTACTATTCTCAAATGGCCGAGCAGACAGACCCATTTTATATGTTAATGTGTGGAATTTAATCTGGCAGTATTCAAAGTGTTTTTTTTTTAACTAGAGGTTATGGTTTGATTTAAAGATGCAAAGATGGTCATGGACTAAATATCTCAGTATGCCTAGAAGTTAATGAAGTATGATGAAAAAGTCAAAAATAAACATGTGCTTCAAAGTCCTGTGGAGGTCTGGGTATCTTGAAATTATTTGCTTCATTTTTTATGACTAATTTGGATTTGAGATTGTTTAAATAATATTGTTTGCTTTTCATAGTGAAGAATGTTATTGGATGTGAAACATTTCTGTACACTATTTACACAAAGCCTTTGCTCTTCGAAGTTGCAGTGTAAAAATGGACAGAATATAAGGGACATAGATATTGAATAAGATTGTTTTAATATTATTACTTGTTTTTTGAAGGGGTCATGCCCTTCTGAGGATATTTATGTTATTGTCTTGGAAAGATGGAGTGAGTTTATCACTCTGGTGTCCTACTCTGTTTTTGATACATGGCCCTATGACCAACCTTACCTTGGAACAACCCATCCTTGGCATGAAAGCTAAGTGGATCTTTGCTGGAGGAGGACCCCTGCCCAATGATGCCAAAATAGGGCACATGTTTATGAATCGTAGTTAAACATATTGTAATCCTTAAAGAACATTGTCCACATTATTTGTTTAAGACTGAGTTTTTTTTTTTTTTTTTTTGATGTTGGAAAAAGGAAAAAAAGGCTCTTCCAATGAAGGTACAATCAGATTTGGATAATTATACTATTAATAGGTCCTTGCTGGGGTACAACTTTTCCTTACATGAGAAGAGGGGGAGGGGCTGGCATAATGGTTAAGGTCTTTACCTTACGGACAAAACATGCAGGGTTCAGTTCTCACACAGGGTAATTGGCTAGGCTTAAAATGCCCCACAGGGGCAAGTTAGCCTAGTAATAATCTGTGAACCTAAGACCACAGGGTTTTCTCTGGGAGTGGTAGGCCCCTTCATAAGTGAAGATCTTGTTACCAGTAAGGTCCTATAGTTTATTGCTGTACCATATGGCAGATTCAAAAATTGCATGAGGATGGATGCTGACTAGTTATCTGTGCATACTCTATTTCTTGTGTTGATTTTTGGATGAGGTATATAACATTATGATGAATGTAGGCTGTGTTAGTTGCAAACATTTTATAATTTTAGGTATCTTGAGCTTTTAATTATGTTGAATGAGGGGTTTTATTCACTGTGACCACTTGCATGGATGTTGGCTATCTTTCTTTAATTGCCAGGGTAAACATTTTATTGTAGCATAATTGGTGGTGCAGCAGTTAGCATTGTCACCTCACAGCAAGAGGTTCAATTCTCGGCTGGGGTGCCTTCTGTGTAGAGTCTGCTGTGACAAACCAAAATTCTGCCAGCCCAGCTAGCTGGAATTTTGTAAATAAATTATATGTCACTTGAAAATATTAATATGATTTATATAGAAATGTGACACTGCCAACCCAGCTATCTGGAATTTTGTAAATAATCATATATCATTTGTGAATATTAATATGATCCATAGGCTTGTCTTACAAATGTAAGAGAACTATATGTTATGTGGATATTAAACTACTGGTGCAGAAGTGTATGTGAAGTGTATGTTATGTATTGAGCTTCAAGAATGTATCCACAGTGTGCCCTACTGGAAAAGAACAGAAATGTATATAAACTATATTAATGGTAGAAGTTTGAACATACAGAGTTAACTTGAAAAACTTCAAGGAAATAAGTTAAAAGTGTTTTATGATGTGCTATAAAAGCTAGTTTCGAGGCAGCAAGGATACAGGATGTCTAGACCTAGGAATTTCTTTCTATTGTCTTGAAACAGAAATAATTACTGTGTTTAAAATGTAAAAGTGTTTAACTATTTTATGACTTCCAGTTCTAGGCAAACTTCTAAGAGATATGTACTTCTCATGTGGACATGCTAAAAATTATGTTGGTATCTGTTAGCCTGGGAACTGAAGGCAGGCGACAAATAGTGATGTCATCCAGTTGACCCTGCAGTAATGTTTTGATATTAATTTGGGAATTCTCTCAGAGACTGTGCATTTTGTATTTGTCTTTGGACCTGGAAACATCTTCTCCTTAGCATTTGCCTTGCTCTGAAAGTCTAGGGTACAGTAATATATTTTAGATATAGCTAGGAATATAGTAATGATTAGTTTAGATGTTTTCTATATTTATTTCAGACTTCCTGCAATGTTGTTTTAAAATATTTCTTGTTATTCTGAACTCTGTAGTTACTGTGTTGAGTTATTGAGTATTGTCTTCTTCTTTTATTATTATTAAATATATTTAAACCTTTTAATTGTGGCTGGTTTGTTTAGAGATATTTTAGCTATTAGGGTACTTGCATATACATTTGGTGACACTGTATAGGCCACTCCTAAATAGCCTTGTCCTTGGTCACACTTACCATTTGGATAATAGTAACATCACACAGTGAGATTGGTCACCCTTTGGGAAGTGCCTTAAAGTAGCTGAAAAGGGGTTCTGTTGGCAGTGCTAACTACATTATGGTCTGGGCAGAAGGGGGCATAGCTAGTCAACCTGTGCCAGCCTTTCCCAGGTGTGTGTTTGTGTATACATCAAATCACAAAGTGTGTGTGTGTGTGTGTGTGTGTGTGTGTGTGTGTGTGTGTGTGTGTGTGTGTGTGTGTGTGTGTGTGTGTGAGAGTCAGTACTTGGGCAGGGATATGAAGCATTGGTTGGACAGAGAGGGTGCTGGGAGTACTTGGCTTTGAACGCTGGCTAAGGAGTTAAATCTATAGCTGTGCCAGTGAGGAGTTGTATTAGGGATCTGGAGAAAGAGGCAGAAACCAGCCTCAGACTGACTGCGATCTCTGTGTACTGTTAAGGGAAATTGCAATTTACTGTGTGTGCACTTGTCATCCCCCCAATGTGTACATCCCTTACTGGTGCTAGTGGTGAGGATTGAGACTCCTTTATTACTGGGCCAGTGCAGGGGCATCACATCTGCATGTCATCCCTGCAGTAGCATGGGTTTCCTCCGGGTACTCCTGTTTCCTCTCACATTCCAAAGACATGCAGAAGGTGGATTGGACACTCTAAATTGGCCGCAGGTTGAGTGAATGGTAAGGATGAACTACCAAGGCAGGTCTAGCCACCTGGCAATGTAAACCTTGCCTCAAGATGATTTTCACTGTTGAAGTGACACCCCTACCCCATGTGCAAAAGGGGTTGATGATGGATGGGTGAATTGTACAGTGCATTGAGAGCTGTTATTTTTTTCTACTTTATTAACTTGAACAACCACTGCTAAATTTTCACCAACATGTTGCTAATCACTTGACTTATATCATACAACCACTGGCTATTTTAAAAGTGTTTTTTGCATAGGGGCACCACCCCCCTTTAGATGCCCCAATGTGAAAGCACTGCTCCCACATTGCTAGATTATAAATGTACTGCCTCTCAGTACACACAGAATTGAACAAAGTATATTTACAGACACAACCTATGTATTTGAAGGCCTCACACTGCTTTACACAGAAAAACATTCAACTGCAAGCAAATGAGTCCTTAGTAGCTGAATATCCAATAAGCAAAAAATAACCATTATTATTTTTTTAAGGGTGTGATGAGTTCTACCCAGTGAGGTTAACTTTTAGTTGGCACTGACATATGAATTACAGAATTACTTCTGACATTCTACTGATTATAAAGGTAAATATAATTTATTCATATATAAACTATATGCATGATATTGGTTTGCAATTAACTATTGTAAAATAATTTTGAAAAGAGGGGTAGGAAGGCAGATGAAAAATGAGTCCAGCAGATGTGTTACTTCTGGAGCACAGGACAGGCAATGCTTTTCTGTTTACAGTTTAAGGAGGATACATTTTTGACATGTCTTCTGAGTGATGTATATTTATTATCATATACAACTGAGTATTACTTCTATGAAGTTCAAGGGATAAGGTCTCGGGTTCTATATCACTGACCTTTGAATAATATGCTAGGTAGTTGTCCTTAAGAGCATATGCCTAATGTACATTGCCACCTTGGGTCATTATCAACACCCTGTGCTCACAAATAAGCTTTACACTGAAAAGCTGTAGAAATGACCATTGGCTTCTAAGAATTTCACCCACTTTGCTGTAAGCTCAATGCCTTCCAGACATCTTTCCAACAGTAATTGAAAATTGGATAAGATCATTTTGAATACACACACACACACACACACACACACACACACACACACACACACACACACACACACACACACACACACACACACACACACACACACACACACACACACACACACACACACACTCGTGCGCACACACACACACACACGTGTGTACACACACGCGTGCACGCGCGCGCACACAGACACACACACACACACACACACACACACACACACACACATGCATACACACACAGACATACACAGAGTCCAACAAGAGCTAATAATACCTTTCTTCTGCCAGCAACCCAGCTCCTTGTTTTCTGTAACTCTATCACCAGCTGGAACAATCTAGCAAAGCAAAGAACTCAGTCATTGTCCACTCTTAAAATAACACAGCTGTAACACAAATGTTTGTTAGCTATGGGAATCAGTCATTCTTTGAATAGCA
The DNA here is from genome assembly GCF_019279795.1 of Protopterus annectens. Taxonomy (NCBI): domain Eukaryota; kingdom Metazoa; phylum Chordata; order Ceratodontiformes; family Protopteridae; genus Protopterus; species Protopterus annectens. The sequence goes on along the minus strand of NC_056725.1, from coordinate 532,047,206 downwards.
GAACCTACAGAAAATAACTTACCTATTCTATAATTACACTCTTAAACTAATGCTTTGGAAATTAAATAATATTATTTACATGACATAAATAAAACTAAGCTACCAACTTAGTTAAATATATGAGCAACTGCACGCTTACACAAGGAAATAAAAATAATGAGTTTTACACTGACAGCAAACAATTAAAAAAAAAAAACTCTGGTTCCCAGCAACCAGGACCCATGCTACCATTAG